>NC_133584.1:27940213-28154980 GCF_964106895.1 Numenius arquata
CCTTCCTTCCTTTCCTTTCCTTTCCTTTCCTTTCCTTTCCTTTCCTTTCCTTTTCCTTTCCTTTTCCTTTCCTTTCCTTTCTTTCCTTTCCTTTCCTTTCCTTCCTTTCCTTTCTTTCCTTTCCTTTCCTTTCCTTTTTCCTTTTCCTTTTCCTTTCTCTTTCCTTTTACTTTTTTTTTTTTTTTTGGCAAGAAAACAGTTCATCAAGTGCAGTCCAAGTCTCTCTAAAAAGCCTTTATGTTGGGGAGGATAGGATAAGGGGAGAATAATATTTCAATGAAAACATGTCTGCTAGCATTACGTTCAATACTTCTAACAAAGCTAAAGGAGATATCACCAAGAAACAGTCTCTCTTGGTGGAGCACGAGGAGGAGAACCAGGAAGGACAGGAATCCTCATGGGAAGGGGGAAGGCAGAGGACTGGAAACGTCCTGGTCTGTAAAAAGAAAAGACATACAAAGTAAAGATTTTCCAAAACCTCACTTGTATGTGGAATATCTACTGCTGAGACAGGCTGAGGACAGTTGTTCACACGTGGAAGGGATGGGTAGGCGTGAGCTTCCCATCCCACCCATGATCCACATAGCTGTGAAATAGCAGACAGGCACATTTCTCAAGGTCCATGGGGAACCAAGCCACCAACCCACTCCCCATAGCAAGTTTTTTGCTCCTAAATCTTTGTCTAGGCTAAGGAAAAATCTCACTATATTCCCAGGGCAATTCCCACCAAAGCAAACCACTTCTGCTTTGGGGCTAAGAGCAAAAAGCAAAGGGAAATAGACTGGGCCCCACAGAGGTCCTTAAACTGCTTGGAGGAGACCACAGGAGCTGGTCTGGTCACCCCTTGGCATCTCTGGATACTCCTCAAATCGACAAAGAGCCGTTCAGGCTGGCAGCCAAAGCTAATCTCATGTTTAAATGAAAGGCTTGTTGTTCTGCAGAAGGCAGTGAAATTTTCAGCTTCAGGGACACCTGAATTAAGACCTAAAACCTGAATTATTCAGCTAGAAGTAGCGAGAGCTGCAGCAGAGGACTTTTCTCCTCCCATGCCCAGCTCCTGCACCCCATGGCTCACAGACCCACCACGGCAGACCCCAGGACCCCACTCTTCTCAAGCAGGATAACATGCAGCCATGCCTCTGGCACAGCTATTTGAGGGATTACGCAGAGAAAAACAAAAACAAAAGGTGGTGCGTGTGTTTTTACGGGCTGCATTGCTTCATCTCCCAGTTATCCTCATGAAAAATGACTTCCTGAAGAACAGTAACAGCTCTTCACACTTGGAAAGTCAAGCTTTCTGAAAGCTTCCAATTTTTAATCAGAATGAATGGCCACATGCTTTTTAACATCAGAAGGTGAAGTCCCACCCCATACAGCATTTTCAGGTGTTTGTTGGCCACATGAGGTTCCTATCAAATGGTTGGACAGTTGAATAACAAGCAGTTTGGCAAAAAACAAAGTCTTCTGCAAGCAACCACCCAACAGAAAATAAGTCCAGACTTGCCAGATACATAAGTTTTCTGTATTCACTTAACTTTCTGAAATGATCGGTATGAAATGTTCCCTTTTTTTGTTGAAAGGGGACTGCAGATAATTTTCAGAGTTTGATCGTCGTTACTTTCAATTCCTTTTTTCCTCCTAGGGCCATATGCTTGGTTTGAAGTTGTGGGAATATCTTAAACAGTGCCAATGAAATATTTAGGATTGTCTAATAGATACAGAATAATTTTTCTCTAAAATATGCCCCCAAACAAAACAGCAGATGGGTTTCGGTGCTGTGTGGGGTAGACCTTCGTCTCCGCTAGCCTTTACTTCCTAGGAACATGCATGAAACATTCCTCGCATGGGTTTTCATTCCTGACTCCAAGCCCAAAGCCTGGAGACCTTGAGCTCTGTTTCCAAGTGAGTTTCTCCCCAGCAGCCTGAGGACACGTTGTTTTCACAAAGTACCCGTGAAAAACATTGACTGTTTCCATGAGTGCTGCAGTGCCCAGGCTCTGGCAGAGACTGCCTCCTGATTTAGCAATCACAAAATCACAGAATGATATGGGGTTGGAAGGGACCTCTGGAGATCATCTAGTCCAACCTCCTGCCAGAGCAGGTCCACCCAGAGCAGGTTGTACAGGAATGTGTCCAGGTGGGTTTGGAATGTCTCCAGAGATGGAGACTCCACCACTTCTCTGAGCAGCCTGTTCCAGGGCTCTGCCACCCTCACAGGAAAGACGTTCCTCCTCATGTTTAGATGGAACTTCTTATGCTCAAGTTTTTGCCCGTTATCTCTTGGCCTGTCAAAAGGACAAAAGCAATAGTTATATCCAGGCAGGGATGAGCTGACTTATTCACAGGAAGAGCATCTTCATCTCTACCTGACCACTGATATTCCACAGCTCTTTGACCTACAAAGCCCTTGCTGGCCTCCAGTGGGCCATGACCAGAAGATGCACAAGTTAGTAGATGGAGAAAGAAAGGCTGGCACTTGGACATGGACTTGCAAACCTGTGGTGGGACTCAGTTGGCCACATTTCTTCAGGAATCCAAACCAAAAAACTCCTTACTGAGATAAGCTGTGGACTATATAGCCTGCCGTGGCTCTCCTAAAGCCCTGTCGCTAGGTGTGTTTGCCATCCACCTGAATGTCCGCTTCATTTTTCGAAGCCTGCCAGGTTTTCAGCCTCGGCAAAATCTCCTGGCAATGGTTTCCAGCCGCTAATTATGTGGGGAAAAAAAATAGTATTTCCTTTCCTCAATTTTCAACGCACTGCCCTCGTTCTCAGATGACGGGAACAGAAGTTCCCAATCTGCTGGCTTTATTTCGCACTATATTTTGCATACCAGCCTTGCCACGAACGGCGTTACCATCCGGTGGAGGCTGCTATGCATTGTCAGTAGGAAAATCTGCAGCAGGCTGAGAAGTGAAAGTGAGAGGAGAATATCAAATAAACGTAAAAGCAAAGCAAACAACGTTGAGGCAGCAGTGCTGATCAGGGCTTCTCCCTCCGCTGAATTCATTTAACGCCTCTGTTTCTCATGGAGCGGCCACAGGCTTTGCAGCCTGCCCACAGCAGCCTGCACTGCTATCCAGGGACTTTGCTGGAAAGCCGAAGGCCACGTAGCTGTGAAAGGAAGATGGGCCTTGTGTCTGGCATATTGTCCTCTCTCTCTTCAGGTGACCTCTGGAAGGTGGGGACTTCTCGTTTGGCTGTTTCTCTCACCTCCAGCCTCTCTGGATATATCTGTTGAGTGTGTTTTACACATGCACCGGTGCAATCTCGTTCTCCATTTGTATTCCATCTGCCTCCAACAAATTCTGAAAACCTTGCCTGGGCTGCCTCATTTGTATGCACTTAATCTGGCTTTATCCTGTTTTATGGAGCGTCTTCTTTAAATTGATTCAGGCAAAAGCATAGCAGGGGCTTTGCATAGATTTTGCATGCATGACATTTCTGCACAGTTGGTCCCATTATACACCATCCTGAGCACATTCTGCCCATAAAACCACCATATTAAACAAGAAAAAAATGCATCAAAATAGAGAGAGCTATGGGAGGAGGAGGAGGATGAACAGAGCTGACCACTGTCCACTTCTCCAGTGTAATTATGTGGAGCAATTTTCTGGTCTTCATTCCTTGAGTATCCGGTTCATGTGGCATCACCTTTTTGTCCTCCTCCATCCCAGGCCATGTCTTGCTCTGCTGAGCTCCATGGAGCTGGGTCAGACCCTGCCCACGTGTCCCTGTGACTCTCTGAGACTCTCTCAAGGGGGGGCTTTGCAGCTGGCCACAGACTCAGGGTGGGGTATCACAGCTTGGTCAGCATCCTCGGGAGCTCACGTGATGGCAGAAGGCATCGGGAGCACCTCTTTGGCCACACCTCCTCCTCACTGGGAATAAACCGCATCATCAGAGAAAAAAGCACTGTAAAAGCAGGAATTTAGCAGTCCTGCCCTCTATGATCTTCACAAACCAGACCAAACCAGTCCACCAAACTCCTGGAATTATTGCTGAAGATTTTGCATCTCTTCTCAGCATACATAAGCATGTGATTTCTATGGCTATGAAATCTAAGCAGTAGCAGGTGTGATCAGGTGCATACTGCTTATTTGGTGTGGCTAGGCAACAGCAAAAAGTGTTATTCAATATTTTATTAGGGAGAATATTTCTTTAAAGGTCTGCTAATGATTTAACAATATTATTGTTATGCTAAGGTTGGGGGAATTAGAGAAAGAGTACTTGTGTTAATATGTCAACACATTAAAAACGCAGCTCCATTTAGGCAGACACTTAGGTTAATGTGTTACATATTAAAAAGTCCAATTTCCTTTGCTGGCTACAAATAACAATCGAGATTATTGACACTGAATGATTTGCAATGTACTATTTCACTTCTCGCCTCTTGTGTTTGTGTGCTCTGCTTGATTTATAATGATTGGAGCTCTGGCCCTATAAATTTTCTGCATTAAGAAAATATGAAGCCAGTTTTATAATATACAATAAGAAAGGAAAAAAAAAAAAAGCATGCTGCCATGCACCGACACGGGAACGTGAGTGGGATCAGGTCTTTTGTAAAACACAATAAAACCATTCTCGTAATTATATCAGCATCTTGTTGCTTTAGCAGGAGTGCACTGGACCCACCCATGGGAGCTTCTGCACCTTTGCTTGCACAAAGCCTGGGGCTGCTGGGGGCATCTGCCCTGAAAAGAAGTCCCCAGGAGCCCGGTGGGTACCACACATCCTCGTGGGTACCACACATCCTGGTGAGTACCACACATCCCTGTGGGTACCATGCATCTCAGTGAGTACCACGCACCCCTGTGAGTACCATGCATCCCAGTGGGTACCACGCATCCCATTGGGTACCACACATCCCAGTGGGTATCACGCATCCCGGTGGGTACCACGCATCCTGTGCCTTGATGGGACGAGTGTGATACAGGGCTGCAGGTCCTTGATAACCAGCCCTGCTGTTACACCGGTGCTCGCAGCGCCATCAGAGAAACCTCATAAATCATGGTCTCTCTGCTCGCGAGAGGCGGGAAGGAGTCTTGTCATTAATGGCCTTCCCTCTGGTGGAGTGCTGAAGGCAAAGCCAATACATTAACCAAGTGCAAATGGGAGAATTAGAAACCCAGAGGCTCTTGGGGATAAGCCATGCACACATGTAAGTTTTGCAAATAACTAATGACAGAGCTTTGCATTGATAAAAAGCAAGTAAAAATACAAATACTGCCCTCCCAAACCCCAACCAGAGGAAAAACCACTGCAGTTTCTCCCAGGACACTTACCCACTTGCCATGGGTAAGCTGGAGCTGCTGGCCAGCCAAATGTCCTAATGTCCCTTGTGACTTTCTCCCTTGCTTCAGGCTAAAGGTGTCTCCTCAGAGTCACCCTGAAAATGTGAGCCTGTGAATGTGGCCATGATAGGTAAAAAAACTAACAGCCCACTGGTCTGAAAGGAATTTATGAAGACCTGGGGGTAGACTAGCATGGTGCAGGGCAGGAGGGAGGATCAGCATGTCTCAACGCCATCATAGGGCATGCTATGATAAGACTGCTGTCTCAGTTGCTTAGTTTTGGTCTGGAAAACCATATATTCAGACCAAAAGCTACTGCTCTGGCTGCTTACATCAGGTAGGGGTTGTATTTTAATGTTCCAGCTTAGGGAATCTACATGTTTCTGAGAGCAAAGCTGGGGAGCAACCTAAGGTTATGCCCTCATTAAAAAGGTGCTGTGTAATGATCTTATTACCTGGAGACTCACAAATATTTGAGCCTGGAGAGGTACCGTGGACATTTCTGGCTTCCAGTCCAGGTGAGAGAGGTTGGTGACCTTCCCTGTGACACTCCTGCGTCACACCCCGTACCCATTACTCGTCCTCATGCAGGACTTGGCCCTCCAGGAGATACGGAGAATTCAAGAGCAACTCTTAAATTTAGTTTACCTTGAAAGTTTGCTGATGAGAAGAAGAAGGTATTTATCTGCCTGACTGAGCTGTGGTTCAAAGGCCCAATAGCTGCACGTACACTGCAGAGATGAATTCAGTATACATTTCTGAATTGACTTTTTATGTACTCGTCATCAATAAATCCTCAAAGCCACTTGTATCAGAATAAAAACTAGCTATGGAAATCATTAGATCTACAGTCAGTAATTGATAACACGCATTTCAAATGCGGAAATGAATTAGCTTTTGGCTTATGGGGGAACTTCAAACTGTATCCAATTTCATTAGGCAAGAAATTCAAATGATGAACGAATAGCCTTTATTGTTCTGCTTTTAAAAAGGAACCGTTTGTTATCTTTCCGCCTCTTCTGAGGTGATCTTTTTTGTTGTCTACAAAGTTTAAAGAGCTCAAAAGTAATCTTGTGGTTTAGTGAGATGCGAACTTAACGATTTCCCACATCTTTCACCTCTCCAGAGCTCAGGATTTCCAGATGAGTTGTTTTACTCTTAGGCAGACACAGGGCGCTTTGCACCCCATCAAAACCAGTGAGGTTTCCCCTGTCAGTGCCACAACATCCAAAAACCTCTTTGCCCAAGCAGTTGAAAGAGCTCTGAGGAGTGAGACGTGAGCTGAAGCTCTCTCTGCCATCTACGTTTGGTGGCTTCTCTTGCCAGGAACGTGCTTCCAGGCCGTCTTTTTGCTCAGAAGCTTTCAGACACTGCTCTAACTTCAAAACACAAAGAAAAAGTTGCAAGGAAGCAGGCTTTCCAGCTTCTGTCTGATGAGGAAGTACAGCAGGGAGCGGCTCTTCCACCCCAAGATGAGCTGCAGGATCCAGGCTCGTTCTTCTCCCCCTCCATCCCACCCCAAGCTGGGACAGCGGGGGTCTGGCTACGCTTGAGCACATTTTAGTGAGCAGAGAATGTGAAACAGTTGTTGTTGCTGCTGCTCAGGCCAGTTGAAATATTTCATCTTGGGTTTCAACAGTTAAATAAAGAAAAAAAAAATAAAAGACACCCCCTCCCAGCATTGTTTAGTTTTATTTTAGCTGCAGAAGTATAATTATTTGAATGCAGGAAACAAAGTTGCCAATCTCAGTATGTCACAATGCAAGGTTTTCACAATTTGGACTTGTTTTGCCTTCTCAGAAGATCAGGAAAACTACAAAATATAAGCCTCTTTTGTTAAAAAAACAAAACCAAAATCAAAAACCAAAAAACCACCAACCAATAATTAGAAAACTAATTTACTGTTTATGGTGTTCCCAAAGTCTCCAGTTTCACCCACCAGCATGGAGATATTTTGGAAATTTCAAAGCAGCTCAGTAAGACACAGTATTCTTTAAAAAGTGTCCCCTTTTCCAGAAAGCAGTGCAATTCCTGTCCTGTCCATGGACCAGGGCCGTGTTGTGATGGATGACAGCCCACTAGACCTTTCCAGTTAGTGTTGGTGGGTGCGAGCTCCTCCCTGTTCTGTCTGAGAGTAGTACTCGTCCCCATTTAAATCTGTTCTGTTTTTCAGACCTTTATTATATTATTTTCAGGCCAGGTTGGATGGGCTTTGAGCAACCTGGTCTAGTGGGAGTTGTCCCTGCCCAGGGCAGGGAGGTTGGAACTGGATGGTCTTTAAGGTCCCTTCACACCCAAACCATTCCATGTCTCTATGATGATCAGCATCACCTTGTGTTCAAACCCCATCCTCCCTTTTACCTACGGTTTCTCCCATTGCAGGACACACCACGTGTTTTGGAAATATAGTTTCCACTCTATCCCCCAGAAGTGTTCTGTAGGACCAGATGCAAGACCAGCTCTTGCAAAACCTCATTTTTAAGTGTCTTGAACCACTTCTTGGAGGTAAGGAAATGATTCCTCTTATTCTTGAACATCTGACTCGCAGGGAGACTTGGTGGGATACACATCAGTCTCACATCTGTCATCTTCAGGGTGGTCACGTAGCTTTTATGGCTGCTGGAGGGAGAGGAAGGCCCCTTGACCTGGTGACTCATGCAAACCTAGTGTAGGTGTCTTCAATAAGTGGGAAAAACTGAGCACTGAAAGGACTTTTAATTTGTCCCAAGCTGGTGGCAGTCTGGAGGAAGAGACAGATGCCGTACTGGCGTGCAGTGCGTGGCAGGCAGCTCAGAGCAATCTATTTTGTTCTTCATCCGTCTTTAATAAGATAAAAAAAAATGTATAGACTCCACAAACATAAATCTGAAATTCGTAAAATTTATAGGAGAAAAAAAAAAAAGAAAAAAAGAAAAAGAAAAACCCCACAGCTCCTCTTTTGTTTGCTCTGGGCAACATCCCAAACTCACACCAAACTGCAGGAGTGATCTTAGCTGGCCTGAAAATACTGAGGCTATTAGAAGAATTGAATCCAGACCTTTCAAAAAAAAAAAAAAATCATTTAAAATTACAGAGAAACCCATATGGTTAAAGAGTATTAAAGTCACAGAGTCAAGTACTCAAAAGTTAGGAAGTCTGAGATTTAGGGTTGCTTGCAAATCCACTTTCAACAGCGCAATAGCAAAAACCAGAACTCAGATACGAGAGCCAACCCGGGCTACGTTTCCAATACCGATGCGTGACTGTTTCTCAGTGAAAGCAAACGAGGTTCGGAAAGTTTTCTTTGACCTGTCTTAGGCACAATGGCATGTTTTCACCTTCCCTTGCTCTGAAGTATGGAGGGATGCCTTCTTCCCTGGGTCTGCGGGCGTTCCGTGCCAGGACACCGCTGTGCTGCTGCTCCAACCGTGGCTGCAAAGCAAAGTTATTCTGGCACTGCTGATCTTTGGGAGGGTGGGAGATTTTTAGCAATTCTAATTGAAGAAGTTCCAGAAACATCAAAAGTCCTCTTTGGTTGCTGTGAACCCCCCCGGGGTCATCCCGGTATGCCAAAATCAATAGTACCCGCGCCGTATTGATTTTGAAATTTGAGATTAAAGCCAATCATTTTCTACTGCCGGCTGCCATCTCAAAAACCAAAGTAGGAATGAAAAATTCTCACCAAAAGAAAGAAAAGCAAAACAAGAAGAAAAGGGAATTGAGTTATGTTCCTTTGTACGAAATAATCAGCTTTAACCAAGATGAGTTTTAGCTCTCAACGCACTGAGCACAAACAGGACTGTTTCATTATCATCCAGCCAATGATTTTGGAATGAAGGATTAACAACATCTTAAACAGATGCTTCCAATGAACTTCCAAAAATATATGGGGTGGATGTGTGTTTTTTTTTCTCTACTAGGGATTAGAAGGTTGTACAGTAATTAGTTCTGAAATATTTTGGCTGGATTACTGTGTACTGCTGTATGAAGGATATGTAACTATCTCTCACTAGTCTGGCTAATACGTTCCATTTTGTATTTCAAATTCGTTTATATTGTCTGTGGATTTGCTAAACGTATAAATAGAACAAAATCCCAATTTTCATTTGCTAGGAATTTGTCAGTGCACATTCTTTTGAGAACCGTCTCAAAAAAAACAACTTTTTTTTTTTTGACTGAATACTGTAACATCACAGAGCTAAAGCTATGCCCTACATTTTCTGAAATGGCCCCCAGTCTTGGCCATTGGTGGTTTTGAGGTGTTCAGTCTTGATCAAGTTTGGAAGATGACAATGATTTTTCTTGATGAAGCCCTCAGGAAACAAGATGACTTGAAAGACTGTTAGCTATTTGCCTGCACCTCACTGTTTGCATGAGGGCATCCTTAGACACATTTTCTGAAATGGTTGAGCATCCAAAGAGGTTGATCAAGAAACCCAGCACGAAGTGAGAGCACTCATCACCTCTCAAGAGCAGCAACTGCTTCCTGCATACCACAATCATAGAATGGTTTAGGTTGGAAGGGACCTTAAAGATCATCTAGTTTCACCCCCCTGCCCTGGGCAGGGACACCTCCCACCTCCCAGGTTGCTCAAAGCCCCATCCAACCTGGCCTTGAACCCCTCGAGGGATGGGACAAGGGGTACCCCTTGCCCCAGCTATCTGAAAGCCAAGTTGGAGACCATTTCTGGTGCAAAGACCTGTCAGAACAGAATTTCCTGATTGGTGTAATATTTCTTTCTTTAGGATGTATAGGTTCAATGGAGGAGGACTGACGTGGGCGAGAGGCCATTCACCTCCAGGCACCTATGGTTTAGCAGAGCTCCACATGGAAATCTCACCCATTCACGGCAACTGCCTGGAAATAAAGTCTATTGGCCAGGATTTACTTGCAGAAATTAGTCAGCAAGTATTTTGAGTTGCAAGACTGAGAAAACCACTATGCTGCTCACAGGCAATTTAAAAACCAGGAAAAAAGCCCATAATTCATCAAATAAGTGATTCATAATGAATTATTAGCTCTTTCTATTGGCTACTGTGTATCATCAGGGTCTAGAAGCAGACAGGGCTCGGGGAAGATTGTAAATCTCATTAGCAATCAGCAGACATATGGTCCTGACGGAGAGGAGGGGGAATCCTCCGTTATTTCCTCCAGCAAGGTTCCCATCTTGCCTGGGTTGAGGCGTCCCATTCCTGTCTGCCTGTCACGCACAGGGCAGCACGGAGAGATCCTGGAATGGCTTCCTGTCCCATTGCCCATCGAAATGCCAACTTCTCCTCCGGTCAACACCAGCAAACCTCCCCTCAGCTGGCTGAAACCCAAACAGTGGGGCTGTCTTTAGGAATGAGAGAACCCCAGATTCACCTTCCAGGAGCAGGACAAGAGGGCTAATGTCAGGCTGTTATTTACATTTGATTTATAATTCCACTACAAAGTGAGTGTGTTTTGTCCTCAGAGGGTATTTGTTTACAAGGACAAGATCTTCATCTGCCAGATGCCAATAAAGTGATCCCTTCTCATGCACGATACTTGCTCTCTGATACTGCCAGCCCCTGTATTTCACTTCACGCCAGCGTTAGCCCTTGTTGGTCTTGGTTCCAGAAAGAGTGTGAAATATTCACAAGAGTGCCCCTTTTATTTTCCAGGTCAACCTATCGTTTGGGTTTGGCAACCTTAGAAGAAGATGAAAGCAAAATATCTTTATCACGTAGCCCAGAAGAATTTACAGTCCAATGAACCAATTTTGAGGAGAAAGAGGAGAGGGCTTTCGAGGTCTTAGCTGTTACTTTTCTGCATTCTTGCTGTCTTGGAGTAAAATGTAATATTTATGGAAAGGAAAATTGCGTACATTTAGACTGACATTTGGAGCCAACCTTCTTGTTTCTAAATATTCATGAAGCAAGTAGACTGTAAGCATCTCAACAGCGAGGAAAACACTCCTGCAGTGTATTTTCCACATAATTCTCCTTTGCATTTATTACATCTCCTGTATTTTTGTTGCTTGAAACGTCTTCTCCTCATTACATGGGTTTTGAGATATGGAGACGTGTAAAATTGGCAGTCTGCTGTAGCGAAACCCTCATCCTGCGCTCAGTCCCCTGCATCCCCCTGCCTGCGGCTGGCAGCGTGCCGAGCCCCGGCTCCCACCGGCACGTGCCGCGCTGTTCACATCTGCCAAGCATCGCCCTCCGCATCTTATGTATCGTCTGAACACACACAGAAAATGTGCTTATAGAATCATAGAATCATCATAGAATGGTTAGAGTTGGAAGCAACCTTAAAGACCATCCAGTGCCACCCCCTGCCCTGGGCAGGGACACCTCCCACCAGACCACGTTGCTCCAAGCCCCCTCCAACCTGGCCTTGAACCCCTCCAGGGATGGGGCAGCCACAGCTTCTCTGGGCAACCTGGGCCAGGCTCTCACCACCCTCACAGTAAAGAGTTTCTTTCTAGTATCTAGCTTGTACCCACCCAAGAAGATGACGTCAAATGAGGTATGGCGGCTGTTGTTGGCCTGGGTGACTGTCCCAGTTTGAGTGTCATGGGAATAATTTCTCTTCTAATGCTGGGGAAAACTGCACTTTTAGAAGACTCTAGTGTCTGAATTGGTGAAAATATTTACTTTATAGCCAGGTCTGGGGTGCAGGTTTCACGGTCTCGGTGTTTTCCAGCCTTGCCAGGTGTGGGGATGAGGAGAAGCAAGACCTGGGCATTTGATCCAAGCTGGACAATGGGGGTATTTCATACCAGGAATGTCACATTCAATATAAATTAGAAAAATTGCTGAGGAGTTCTCTCTCTCTCTCTCTCTCTCTCTCCCCCTTGATGGCTGTGATCCTGAGAATTTCTTGCCCTAGTGCTGGAGCCCTGAGCCCTTCCCTTCCTCCCGAAGCCACAGCGCTCGCAGTGTCCCACATTGGCTGTCCCTGCTGGGACGGCGCGGCTTCCTGGGATGGAATGGGCTGAGTATAATCCTGTATATTTCGTATTGGTATCGGGATCAATACTGGTTCTCTAGTATTATTAGTGTTAATTATTTAGTCTTATTCTATTAAATCTATTTATATTTCAACCCTTGGGTTTCCTTGTTTTCCCCGATTGTTTTTTCCCGGGTGGGGAGGGGTCATCGGGTGAGAGAATAACTGTCTAAACGACAATAAATTGTTGTGGGTCTGTCAAACCGGAGGGGTTTGCTCCTTCAGGCTGCAGGATTATGAAGGGGTTGGGGAAATTTGGAATAAAAAACAGAGGGGACGGGAAGGGAGGTGGAGAGCAGGAGCACTTTGCCACTCTATAACTCATGAGGTGAGTGATCATCCCCCCGCAGTGTTACTCACAATAGCGCAGACTCTGGCACGGCCACGCTCCCACAAAGCATCCCTGGCTTGGGCAGATTCTGCTTCCCTCCTTCCTCGCCATCGCCACCCTCTCCGAATTTTTCCTCTCTCTGTGATATCCTCTGAAGTGGCTCAATACCCGAGATGAAAGAGCCGCAGGGCCTGAGGCAGGAGCACTGCACTCTCTATTTCGTCCTTTCTTCCTCCCCTAATAGCCCCCCTGGCCCTCGCCCCTTTGCTGGCCGCTGCGGCACCCACCTGCTCCGACATCTCATTTCAGAGGTAATAGCTAATTTAGTTCCTTTCATGGCAAGCGTAGAGCCAGGTTATTTTCCCCCTATGTGCTTTACTTTGCTTTTAACAACATTGAATGTCAGCTGCCATTTTAGTGCCCTACCTGGGCCCGGGGAGCTCCTTCTCTGGCTCTTCGCTGTTGGACCTGATGAAGCCAAATAATTCTGTATCGCAAAATAGGATGTGGAGCCAGCTGGGCCGCACGGCAGAGCGACCTCCCCTTCCTTCCGAGGCACCTCCGAGGCTTAGAGCTGTGTTTTAACAGAGCACAAACACAGTACGTCGGAGCAAGGTAGCTCTGCACGGAGCGGCTGGGCGAGGCAGGCCAAATTAAAAGGTTAGGAAAAGGATTTATCAGTCCTTTCCCACTGCATCCTTGGAGAAGGGAGCTTTCTAGAGGTGGCTGTGTGCGCTGAACAAACCCTGTGTACAGTCCTCGGTGCCTGTGGGGAGGCTCTTCCCCAACTTTCAGGCCCTGGGGTCCACCCGCGTGCCTAAAAAACACCGGTCCCCGTGATGATCCCCTGGTCCCCCATCACTTTGGCTTCTGCAGAGCCACTCAGGTCCCAGCAGAACTCTGGGCAGTCTGCCCCATGGTGAAAACCCTTAGTTTTTTCCTACCATTTGTTCCCTAACATACTGGGCTCTCTCTGTGATACTTCAGGGTTTTTTGGTGCAGGATCTGGCCAAAAGCCTCGGGGAACTGCAGGAGAGCACATTAGCAAACTGCTCTCCTCTCCATGTTTTCACAGGTCTGTGAGATGGTGAGTGCCAGTTGCAAAGGGTGGGGACCCTTCCCTAGAATATCTCATTTATCCAGAGGGTGTTGACCCTTTCCTTAATCCAGTTTTCCACTGATGGACCCGAAAGCCAGCCTCACTGGGCAGCCCCTGAGCTTGCTTTGAAGATTAGCCTTGCCCATCTCCCCAGTGCCCAGGCTCAACTAAGTATTTGGCAGCGGCTCAGGGCCAGGGCTTCTGGAGACGCCTTGCTTGCGAACAAAGAACGAAATAATCTGTTTCTCTTTTCCCTTTTCCTTGATTGCCCCTGCTCGTCTCTGCAGGCTTCCTGTTTCTGCTGTGTTTGGAAAGGTCTGTGGTTTCGGTTTTCATGCCTTCTCCACGCCTGTCCCATCTGTCACGGGCTTTCACATTTACCCTGGCAGGGAGTATGCTCTTCTCCATCTTCCACGCTTGGGAACACCCTCTGCTTTTCACTTCTTTTTTTTTTTTTTTTTTTTTAATTTTTTTACCTCCTCGTGGCTTTGCTCCAGCCCAGGAGGAAATCAAAACACCCAGAGACCTCAAAATCCTTCACAAACACAGGATTTCTGTCCACCCATTACCATTACTCACAGATTTATTCATTTATTTTTTATTTTTTTTGCAGCGCTGAGGCTGGTTTATATGTACATATGTTTGACCTCAGATGGATTATTGCAGCAAAAAGAGTAAATAATGCGGCGGCGAATTACAAAAATGAATACCTTAAGATGAAACCTGCCTTAGCACAGCCCTATCAGAATCACCGCTCCCTAATGTGAATGGCTGTGATTTATGACCTTCTGATAAAGACACCCTGATGGAGAAAAGATGCAGTTAGAGGTAGGCAGGAGAGCTGTCGCATAGTTTATGGGTTTTGAACTTTTATTTTGGTGCTAGAAACGCGGATATAAAAGGCTATTTATCAGAGCCGGGCAGAAAATGAAGATATTTTCTGATAATTTTAACATATTACCTCAAAATATTGCAGAAAAAAGTTTGGTTTTCCAGCAAGAAATTTCTGACCAAGTTGTAGATATGCTTTCTTCCAAAATATTCATATTTGCTCCTATTTATTCTGACTCTGACAGTGAGGATTGCTGCAAAATGCAATTTTTTACTCTTAGTGTACAGGACTATATATCGATACTTTTGGAAGACGAAGACGTTGGAGCCTTTAGGCCTAGATGTGATAAATTGAGACTGTCTGGGGTGAGATAATTACAAAACAGTTGCAATTATCATTGTTGCTCATTGAAAATCTAGGGTAATTTGCATGCAAGACTGCTGGGTTCGGTTTCAAGAAGGTGAAACAAGCTGGATTGACAAATTTGTTAAATCTGCTGGAGAAGCACAGTTTAAAATAATAACAATAATTAGTAGTAATATAATTGATCTATTTTGTTCTGTGCATGACAGGAATTCACTTTAATTTGAACCAGCAAATTAAAGCAACATTTAGCATACTAAACAATATTGCTCATGAAAACGTCTATTTATATCTGCCAATAATTGTTATCTAACTATGAAGTATGCGGCAGATTATACAGTAACCTTGCGGTGCATCAGAGAAAGGAGATTTAAGTCGCTTGAAGAGCAGCTGAATTTTTCCAAGAAAAGATACCGTATCTAAAACATCGAGACATTTCGTGGCAAAGCAAGTCGCCGGATAATCCACCGCACCTTGTACTATAAACCATCTTGTTATTTGCCTACAAGAGGTTAAATGAAGCTCAGCTAGATGGCCAAACTGGCATTCTCACTGCTATTTTCTGGTTTGGAGTTAAATAAATTAAACCAGGAGGTATGGGGGGGAGAATGGATTGCAAAAGTCAGTTTGGGGGAAAAAACAGTCTTTGGAAATGAAATTAATGGGAGTTGCAGCATGATCCTGGGAAAACAAGAGGGATAATTGCTTTTTTTTTTTCCTCCTATGGTTTTCTGGAGGGAAGTAGCAGGCTTTTCTGACCAGCTCTATCAAGACATATCTATGACTTTGCTCTGTCATTCAGAGTTGGATTATAATACCCCAGAGAAACCAGAGCTGGTTTTGGAAGCAGTGGTCGTGTTCAAGGCCGAATAGAGACAGGAGGCTCAACAAAAAGCTCTCAGTGACGGCTCGCTCAGGGCCAGGCTTGTCCTGTCCCTTGTCCCTTGTCTTGTCCCTTTCACCCCAACCTCCTCTTTGATGCTCAGCTCCCTGGCTCTGGGAGGAAGCCCCGGTGGCAGGCGGAGGAGGTTGGCACCATGAGCTTTGCAAGCTGCGCCAAAGCCACCCTATGCCTTGCTGCTTTGGAGAAGATGGAGCATTTCCCCTCCCTCCTGCCTGAAGAAGAGGTTTTGAAGAAATCCCCTTGTCTCCCTTGGCCTGGAGGTCAGCGTGCCCAACTGGAGCGGTCACTCCAGCCTGAGCAGATCTATGCTATCAGCTGCAATGCCCCCAGGAGCCACTGTCCCTCAGCCCCTTGGTGACCCTGCAGCGCTGTCCCTCTTCGCAGAGTGCGTCTTTAATTGTCTGCTACAGCTGATTTTATTTTGTGAATCAAACTCCCGACAGCACTCTGCAGCCTTGTCCCTTCCCACTTCCTTCCCTTATCTCTGCCTCCCCTCGCCCCCATGGTCAGGAGGGGAGGTCAACACCCACAGTGCAGATAAACTGTCTGAGGGCTCCTCTGCACAATATCGACAGGTTGGAATTTTTTTTTTTATCTTCTTTTTCCAGCATCTGACTACAAATCCTGCTGCGATAGTCAGAGCCACGGTGTTCACCAAGGGCAGCTCCTCTCCGTTCCTCTGGGTCACGTCTTTTCACCTGCTGCCTCTGCTCAGGTACCAGCCTCCCCCAGGGGAAAAAATGCCTCCCTCCCACCCCAGAGATGCTGGGGGACTTGGCAGGCGTGTTGGGGAGGAAGGCAAGCTCGTTGCAGCTAGGTATTTGCCACCTCCAGGTTCGGCAGGGTGTGGAAGCCATGCAGGAGAGGATACGTGCGGAGCAGGCAAGGATGACCTAAAATCCGTAAGTGCTGGCGTTCAGCCTGTGCTTTGGCTGCCTTGCTTTTCCATGCACGTCCAGCTCCGAGCTCCAGACCTGACTTTTGGTACCCTTTCAATGCTGCTCTGCTCTGACAGAGAGAGTTATGAAAATGTGATGCTTTCTCAGCCAGGTATTTCTGTAGATTTTTAGGGGAAAGGTGCTGCTTTGCAGTCCGGGTCATAAGGCAGAGCCAGGTTGATGGCAGGAGGTTTAAGCCTTGAGGTGGAATTCACTGTGACACATCTTTTAGGAAAGACCTCTTTCCCCCTCTGCTTTCTTTACATTTGCAGCTAAGCAGATTTGCCTTGGGTTTTCCTGCAAGTCAATTAAAAGAGACCTCCAGCACTAGTGGCTTCCAGAGTCAAACTTTTCCCTGGCACGTGGGGTCTGGGGGAGCATCAGGGTTTGCCACGGGTTCTGATGTGCCTCCAGTCTGGTGATGAAGGTGTTAATCAGGTTAATCAGTTTCGATGAGATGCTGAATGCTAGCGGCTAAACCTGAGGAGCATAACAGGGCAAACTGGGGGCCAAAGTCTGTTTGGGTCAGAAACCAGTCTCCTCCTCTCAGCTTCATCACATCTGACTTACATGTCTGTGGTGTAGATGCCTCCGGGAGAGCTCCTCTCCCTCGGCACTCAGTGGAGTCGAGTCAATAAAGTTAATGGAGCTCAGAGAAGGAGTCATCCAACGAAATGGGAGTTTTAATTTTTTTCCTATTTTAGGAAAAGATGAATACTGTCATAGACTCTGCTGACAATAAGGGCTGTCTGAGCTCCTGGTAGAGGCTTTCCCAGCAGAGCCCACATCCAGCCCAAGGCATCCCAGCCCCATGGGTATGGCTGAGAAAGTTGTTTCTAGCTCCTAGACCTGGCCCCTGCTCTGTGTCAGGGTGAACCTGGGTGCTTGCCAAAACTAAAACCATCATTTCACACAACCAACAACTCCTAGGCCTCTACTCTGCTCTCATGAGACCCCCCCGCCCAGTGCTGCCTCCAGCTCTGGAGCCACCAACCGCAGAAGGACATGGAGCTGTTGGACCAGGGCCAGAGGAGGCCACGGAGATGCTGGGAGGGCTGGAGCCCCTCTGCTGTGAGGACAGGCTGAGAGAGTTGGGGGGGTTCAGCCTGGAGAAGAGAAGGCTCCGGGGAGACCTTAGAGCCCCTTTCAGTCCCTAAAGGGGTTCCAGGAGAGATGGGGAGGGACTCTGGATCAGGGAGGGGAGCCACAGGATGAGGGGGAATGGTTTTAAACTGAAAGAGGGGAGATTGAGATGAGATCTCAGGAAGAAATTCTTTGCTGTGAGGGTGGTGAGAGCCTGGCCCAGGTTGCCCAGAGAAGCTGTGGCTGCCCCATCCCTGGAGAGGTTCAAGGTTTGGACGGGGCTTGGAGCAACGTGGTCTGGTGGGAGGTGTCCCTGCCCAGGGCAGGGGGTTGGGACTGGATGGTCTTTAAGGTCCCTTCCAACCCAAACCATTCTATGATTATGAATCACAGAATCACAGAATATTTTTGGTTGGATGGGACCTTTGAGATCATTTGAGTCCAACCAACCAAAAAAAAAAAAAACCAAACCAAAAACCACCAAAACCAAAAAAACCCCAAAAAATCCCAGAACACTAAAGACCAAAACCAAACCAAAAAAAACACCCACAACCACACCCCACCCACAAACAGACACAACCCAACAATCTCGGGCACTAGAGCATGCCCTGAAGTGCCATGTCTACATGTTTCTTAACTACCTCCAGGCATGGTGACTCCACCACCTCCCTGGGCAGGCTGTTCCAGTGCCTGACCACTCTCTCAGTAAAGTAATTCTGCCTAATATCTAATCTAAACCTCCCCTGCCCCAACTTCAGACCATTCCCTCTGCTCCTGTCACTATTCCCTTGGGAGAAGAGGCCAACACCCACGTCTCTACACCCTCCTTTCAGGTAGTTGTAGAGGGCAATGAGGTCTCCCCTCAGCCTCCTCTTCTCCAAACTAAACGTGCCCAGTTCCCTCAGCCTCTCCTCGTATGGCTTGTTCTCCAGACCCCTCACCAGCTTGGTGGCTCTCCTCGGGACACGCTCCAGCAGCTCAATGTCCTTCCTGCAGTGAGGGGCCCAGAACTGAACACAGCACTCGAGGTGAGGCCTCACCAGCGCCGAGTACAGAGGCACCATCACTGCCCTACTCCTGCTGGCCACGCTATTCCTGATACAGGGCAGGATGCCGTTGGCCTTCTTGGCCACCTGGGCACACTGCTGGCTCATGTTCAGCCGGCTGTCCACCAACAGCCCCAGGTCCTTTTCTGCTGGGCAGCTTTCCAGCCACTCTTCCCCAGGCCTGTAGCGTTGCCTGGTGGTGTTGTGACCAAAATGCAGGACCCAGCACTTGGCCTTATTAAACCTCATCCCATTGGCCTTGGCCCATTGATCCAACCTGTCCAGGTCCCTCTGTAGAGCCTGCCAACCCTCAAGCAGATCAACACTCCCACCTAGTTTGGTGTCTTCTGCAAACTTACTGAGGGTGCACTCAATCCCCTTATCCAGATCATCAGTAAAGATATTAAACAATACCGGCCCCAAAACTGACCCTGAGGGACACCACTGGTGACCCTAGAATCCTAGACCCCAATTCAAAGCCTGTTAGTATCCATAAGGGTCTTTCTACAGACTTCCCTGATCCGTGGATGAGACCTTGAAGGCTCCAGCTAATTCCTCTCTCCCCTGCATGGCACATTGTAATATCCACCTCGTTGAAGGGAAATGCGTGGCTGAAACAGTCAGGATGGTGCCCAAGGGTGAGCTTGAGAGGTACTGACACATCTCCGTGGTACATGTCATACTCCACCTGGCTCCCTGCTTCACTTTAATAAGTGACTTGGTTTCCCAGGGACTGATATTAACTGAACAAACTATTTAATTTTGCTGATTAATTAACACAGGGAAAAGATCTGTCCTTGGTGTGGAGGTAATAATATTCCTCTAAGGCCACTACGAGAGGATGGTTTAATTCTGTGACCCCAGAGCAGCTTGATCATTACTGCTTGTTCAATATGATGGTGAAATCCTCTTTCCTGAGGGGAATGTGGGTGACCCTGGGTGAGCAGAGCACGCAAAAAAGGAATTATCTGTTTTATGCAATCAGTAGATCAAGAGATAATAACAGGGCAGAAATGTCATGAAGTACATGCCTGTCTCCATGTACATTAGCCACCCACATGCCAAGAAGTTAGGATTGGAGGCATCTGGTCTGTCAAAAAGCAGAGTTAAAAGAAAAGCAGAGAAAACTTTGCCTTTTGTTCTAGGATGATCAGAGTGAAGCAGCTGGGGAGGAAGGGATGAGATGCTTCTAAACCAACGTGGGGTTGCAGCAGGGCACGGAGTCTGTGCTCCTGCGGTTTGGGACCCCATCCGATGCCCTTGGATTGATTTACAGCCCCCTGACCTCTCCTGGGTGTTTTGTTGACCCGAAATGCCTACAGATAGATGGAGGAACATAGAGCACTCCTCAGCTTTTGGCTGAGTTTTAGCTGTGAACCAGGGAGGCCTCCAGCACCTTCCTCTGAAGTATTTGGTGCTGGCAACGGGTTTTTTTGGTGGTACCTCTCCCAGTTATAGGGCTAGTAGTGGCTGTGGCTCAGCACTGGCCAGTCACCGTGAAGCCAGTCCTTTGGGTACTGGTCTCAGGGAGCTCATCCCTCTCTCAGGTGGTGATCTCCAGTTAGAGATGAGGTTATAAGCCGAGGCACCAGCGTGGTGGGCTGCATGTGCATCCTTGGGAAATGAATTCACATGCTGCAATTGCAATTTCCTCTCCTACTTCAGTCCTTCATTGTCTTTCCATTAGACTGAGAAGAGTTTGGTGGCAACTTCCTCTGATTCCTTCTCTTTTTTCTACAATTAAAATCATCTACCCATGCAAATTCCTGCTCTAATGCCCATTACCCATCTGTTAACATCATCCCATTATCCCTGCATTGAGTCTGGCGGCTCTGACTTCTGAGGACATCACTTTTCCATTTGAAGGTCAAAGAGGCTGAAATGCCACCATCATCCTGTTTTTCTAAGGGTCGCTCTCCCAGTCGGGAGGCCACACTGGAGTCACTGGATGCCTTTTTCTCCCATTCTATCATAATACAGTGATAATGGATGCGTTTTCAATATCTAATCTGACGGTACATTGCTCCCTAACCAGCCCTCTAGACCTGCCACAAGATTCTTGTAATAAATTCAACACTTGAGAAGGTGGAAAACGTCTCAGACGAATGTTGTGGGTTTTTTCCTCTGTAGGAAAATGCAGTCGGACTGAAATCAAAACATTTTGAAGGAAATGTGTTGATTTTGACTGGGAAGTATCAAAACAGATTGTTTCAACTTTCTCGTTTTGTTTTGACAGTATCAAAATGTTTCATTTCCATGAGGTAAAAACATTTGGGTTTGATTTTCTCCTAGTTTAGTTTTGACTTTCACTTTACATGAAAACATTTTATTTTGTCATGAAACGCCTGAATAGAAGCTCGTGTAAGTGTCAAAACACCGCAATGGCAACACTTTGGTGTTTCAGGTGTCTTGCTGCTTGCAGCTCGGCTGTCCCCAGGCCAGACTGGGAGCCCTCCTTCCTGCTGGCCATTCCCAGCCCACCACAGTCACCAGAACAGAGAAGCAGAAATACATCCCAACCCACTGCTGGAGCCAGAGCTGAGGAGGAACAACCACAGGGGTCTTTCAGCCCTACCCAACGGGCGATGGATTTGCTCCCACACTGGTCTTTGCTGCCCACCCTTTGCTGCTGTAATCCCCACCCTGTTTCTATAGCTTTATAGAGCAAAACCACATCTTCATTTCTTCATTTCTCACCTTATTCCACCACTATTAACAGCTTTTCTTACAGGAAGGAAGGCAGGAAGGCAAGAAGGCAGGAAGGCAGGAAGGCAGGAAGGCAGGAAGGAAGGAAGGAAGGAAGGAAGGAAGGAAGGAAGGAAGGAAGGAAGGAAGGAAGGAAAAGTGTTTAATGTCTGCCAGTGAGGGCTTGCTGGCCAGGGGTGAGAAAGGGTACACCAGCAGGCTAAAGAAAACAATTAAAGGAAGGTAGCAGGTAGAAATTAACCTCTTGAGGATAGAACCAGATAAAATGACTCCTCTTCCTCAGCCTACCTCTGTCACAAGCTGGTGATTCTTTTCTCTGTGGTGCTTGTTACCATGCTATAAGCATGGAGAAAATTAGTAGGGAGCTTGAAAAGTCCCAGGCATTAAAAGATTTTATTTCCTGGGTCCGTTTGCTCTTCTGCTTTCCCATTTGCTTGCTGATTTCCCATACAGCTTTTCCTAGTCATCTGGGGATGTATTTGCCTCTTGTGCATTGTCATGACTTGAAAAAAAAGTGGGTTTACTTCTGAGGTGGCTTGTTTGCTGTATCTCAGCTGTGTCTGCATGACCTATATTGCTTTAGGTAGAGGAGACAACAGGGTTGAATCACCAGCAAGCTCAAGCTACAGCTCTCCTTTTGGTGAGGGTATTGCTTGCATGCCTCTATTTCTCTTCCATCTTTGGCTTTTTTGGGGAGTTTTAGTATTTTGAAGATTGCTTTCTTCCAGCAGCTTAGGCTAAAACTGACAGAGAGGTTAACATGTCCTCGGAGAAAGAAAGTTCCCATAAGCTTTTCCTCTGTGGAACTACAACTGCCTGAAAGGAGGGTGTAGCCAGGGGGGGCTCGGTCTCTTCTCCCAAGGAACAGGCAATGGGACAAGGGGAAACGGCCTCAAGTTGCGCCAGGGGAGGTTTAGAATGGATATTAGGAAAAATTTCTTCACCAAAAGGTTTGTCAAGTCTTGGAAGAGGCTGCCCAGGGCAGTGGTGGAGTCACCATCCCTGGAGGTGTTTAACAGCCAGGCAGACGTGGTGCTGAGGGACATGGGTTAGTGGTGGTTTGGGCAGTGTTGGGTTGATGGTTGGACTCGATGATCTGAAAGGTCCCTTCCAACTTGGACGATTCTATGATTCTATGAAACTTGAAGGGAGCAGCCCCGTGTCTGCCTGTGGTGGGAGGGCGGATGGGTGCTGGGCTCGGGTGGAAAAATGCCCAAAAGCAGAAAGAAACTGGTCAGAGGAGGCCTGTGGTGAGCAGGGGGAGGGGATGGGGACCCTCAAATAATGCAGAGAGTCCCTTGTCACAAGCACAAAGAGCACAAGTACAGCTTCTTCTCAGAGACGGAGCAAATCTCGAGTACCTGGAGGCTTGCCCATGGGTAATTTAGTGTGTCCAGCTCAGCCCCTCATCCCACACGGCTGAGATCAATGGGTCATATGGAATGTAAGTGTTTTATGAATACATTAAGAGTGTGATATTGGCTGGAGTCTATTAAACAAGCAAAGGCCCCAGTGTAATAGCTTCTCTCCACCGCAATTAAGAGTAAGTTCTCTGTGTGCAGTTTTGGTTGTGCAGTTGGATCCGATCCCTTGGCCTCTCCTCTGCCGCCCACCGCGGGACACGGCGTCTCCAACAGCAAACAGTCTTGGACAAATCACAATAAAAAAACCCCACATCACTGGGTTAAAAAAGGGAAAAAAGAAAGACAAAGGGAGAAAGAAATGGGGCCTGGGGGCAGGATAGGAAACTGACACCTCATTGAGCTGTTATTCTGGTCCTGGTGAAAGCCCAAGATCATTCGTAGGAGCCCTCAGAAGTTCATAAACACCTTTATTTGTAGTTTCCAATTTGACTTTGTTCAAACTGGAGGGTACGAATGAGTTCCTGTCGCTAGATGCTGATTCTGCTACTTCTCCAAAAAGAAATGGCTTTGCCTTTTTTAGTGCGTGCCTCATAAAATAGGGATTAAGAGCATTTTTTTAAAACATAGTTTTTGTAATAGTGCAGCCCCAAACCCCTTCAATCAGCAAACTTTAGCACGACTTGACAGACTAAACTGCCATTCCTTAACCCACAGGACAAGAAGTGCCATTTGCACATGGTTGAGTGGCGAGCAAGAAAGATTCATGTCGCTTGCTAATTGCCTTTGGCTCTGCGCCACCGCACAAACACTTCAGCACCGACTGCATTTCTGTTCCCGATTCCATCTTGGTAAATGTCTTTTTCTGTATTTCAATGACTCAGGAGCGCATGTAGCTAGAATTCTTTTAGAAAGGTGGGCAAGGAAAGGACAAGTGGCTATTGCTGGAGAGGTGCGGGTAGGAAAAGTTCTCCAGCAATGGCTGTGAGCACATCAGGAGCTGAGAAGAGTCCTCCTGGGCACAAAGCTCACATTGAAACCTACTGTAAATGTCTGTGGGTATTCAGTTCACAGAATCATAGAATGGTTTAGGTTGGAAGGGACCTTAAAGCCCATCCAGTCCCACCCCGTGCCCTGGGCAGGGACACCTCCCACCAGACCACATTGCTCCAAGCCCCGTCCAACCTGGCCTTGAACCCCTCCAGGGATGGGGCAGTCACAACCTCTCTGGGAAATCTGTTTCAGTGCCTCACCACCCTCATAGGAAAGAATTTCTTCCTGAGATCTCATCTCAATCTCCCCTCTTTCAGTTTAAAACCATTCCCCCTCATCCTATCACTACACTCCCTGATAAAGAGTCCTGCCCCAAATTCTTCAAGTTCTTCATGTAAAAGCAGTGTGAGCAGGGAGTTAATGTGGAAAGAGCACATCAACTGTCACATGGAAGAACTTCCCTTGCCTTCAATATTCTACCCTGAAGCCCATCTCCCAGTGCTATCAGAGGTATCTAAACACATCTGAGATGTCCACACAGGGTTGGGAAATAGGACAGAGGAATTATGAAAGGCAGATGCCCTCCTTAAGTGCCTTTCAGCAGCTCATGGTGGACAGTTGAGGTGGATACTCCTTCAGATGACCCTGGGCATCTCTGTGGGTGATTGAAACCATCCATCCCAGTCCTTTTTCTGCCTGCAGATGGTACCCCAAATCAACTCAAACCTGAGCCAAGCTTCAGCTATGCGTTGTTCCCTACGTCTGATCCCTCAGAGCTGGGTTGGGGATTGTAGAGATAACTCCACCAGCCCTTGTCCGTCGTGAAAAATGCTGCAGAAAAAAGCGAGGGGAAATGAGCAGTTCTGGGATCCAGGCCAGAATCCACAGCAAATAATACAAATGAGGGTTGTGAATGTTCAGACTAACCATAAAAATTGACCAGCCCTCCTTGAAATCAGGGAGAGGTAGGTGGGAGCCCACCTTGAGGTTCATTTGGTGGAGCCAAAGATGGTGTTGGCAATGGGATGAGGGACATGGTTGTCCAGTGAACCCAGGCAAGAGGCCAAGGTGGAGATGCAAGGAGGTAATGAGCTTCTTCATTGCCAGACTCTGCAGTCCTCCCATGAGAATCCTAATATTTTATGCACCTTTTAAATTCTACAAATAACTTTCCAAAGAGAATTGAAGTGCTTGGCATGATCCTTCCTGAAGAACCGCGCTGCATTGCCAGTTATCTGCACAATCTCCTTTAGTGCCACGTAACAGAAACTGTAGTCATTGATAAACTTAATCTGCTCATTTCTCCAGGGCAGAATCCTGTAAATACGTGAGATTCATTTCTCTCTCCTCTTCCTTGTTTTGTCATTCTTGTGGACAGGATGATAGATTTTGATTTCCTGTGTCCTTCCTTTTCATTGATGGTCTTTTGTAAAGAAATACGACTGGCTTGGATTTTCTTTTAATGAACTTAATTGAAATGATGGCAAATGTCACAACTTGAAGTGCAGGATATGAAGTATGAATGTACTCGCATATGTATACTCCTAACAATACAAAACGTACATTTATATAGCAACAATAAGCTTTCATGGTAATAGCCTAAGATTGACTCTAAATACTGATTTCGGTATATTATGTGCTACGTACCCTGCAGGCAAAACAGCACATACAGGCCCTAAACCAGGAACAATTAGGATTTGGCAAGTTTATTTAAATCCACAGAGGATGCAATCAAGCACAAATGCTATGGAGATAATGTCAAACTGAGTGATGAGTTAGGCTGGGGAAAATGCGTGGTGTGAACCAAACGATGTTTCCCCATGGAGGACAGGTCAAGCTAAAGCCCCATGTGCTGAGCAGACGGAGCTGGAGCTGGTCAACCAAAAAAAAACCCTGGGAACCGGGCTTCTGTCTGAAGCTCTGGAGCTTTTCAGCTATGGGACGTGCAGGGACTTCATGGGAAAACACGAGCACTGTGTGGTGGTGCCAGTGTTTGTGGTCGCTCACATTTCCAGGAATAACTGCAGTAGTTGGGGCATTCATTGAGATGTGGGGAGCCCGACACACACATCCTTCCCAGCAGGTTTCAGTGCCACCATTGCCTGCTTCTCATCTCCATTGAGCCCTTCTCTGTGCTCCTCAGAGTCCTCTTGAACTTCCTGTAGTGGTACCCACTGACCTGCTGTCTCCTGCCAATGCATTTAACAATTATTAAATGGGAAGTAGGAGCCCTGCTCAAGAAAGAACGTGCTTTGCGTTTTAGGGCCAGATCACCATCTTTTAATCTGAGTGTATTAGATGAAAGATGATCCTCTTATTCTCACCATAAATTACTTTGCACTTTGTCACTTCCAGCTCACAGCTTGCACTCATTCAGGAGGATAATACAGAAATAGCAGGTGGCTCCTGCGGCCTGAAACCAGTCTGTGGCTTTCTTACATTTCTGGGGAAAAAAATAAAAAAATGAAGTGGACAGAAAGAGGTTTGCAATGGCAGGAAGACTTCTGAGAGATGGGAGGACTAATGAGGAAAATTGTCAATCACTTGGCTGGAGAGGGAGAGACTTCTCCATCCTACGAAGGCTCCTATCAGGGATATGTCAGTGATAATAAGTTTTGCCTACCTTACCAGGGACAGCCTGAAAATATAAGTATACATCTGAGTAGGTCTCCAAACTGCTGAAATAAGTGGGGCAAAATAAACAGTTCAGAGCGACACCAGTCTTAGGAAAGAGTAAGTTCTAACTCCAAGTTTAAACAGCATCAAGTCTTTCTTCATGCCTTTGACTAATTAGTATTAAATGGAAACAGTTTGTTCAACTCTTTAATGTGTTTCCCCTTATCTTCACAGGAGGATGTGTTTCTCTCTCTTCTGGATGAAAACCTCTTTTAGGGAAAAAAAATCTACAAATGCCTCAATTCTCTGCTCTTTTTTTTTTTTTTTTTTTTTTTTTTTTTTTGTAACTGCTTAGGAAAGAAAAGAGCTTTCATAATAAGCATAAGAGATTCATGCATAAGGCAACACAGATTTCATCTGTGAATATCTGCTTGAAAATGATCATCCAAGGCATATCAGATCTATTCAAATCAGGTATCAAAACACCGTGTGCTGTGCGCAGCCCAGGATACCGTGGGCAGGGAAAAGGACCGGATCTGTGGTGGTAACATTCACTGGTAGCTAACAACAGCGTTCCCTGAGAAATTATTTCTCTATGTAAAATACAGCTACAGTTTCATGTGACTGATTTTCTGCTTTTTCTTCCACCTCATAGAACTCCTGAAAGGGCAAGCCGTGCCCAGCTACGGCATTTCCCCAACTGACACCAGTGGGGTTTTTCCAGTTGCACTTCGCCCCAAACAAAAGACAAAGCCCTTAATGCCTTTTAACATAAATGACCATTAAAATTTGTCAGCTTCTCAAAAAAGCCTGGATTTCTCATTCTCAAATGCTGGTCCCTCATCAGTGCTTAACCATTACCCCTTTTATTTCCATAGAATCATAGAATTGTCTGGGTTGGAAGGGACCTTTAAGGTCATCTAGTCCAACCATCAACCCAACTCTGATAAAACCCATCACTAAACCATGTCTCTAAGCGCTATGTCAACCTGTCTTTTAAATACCTCCAGGGATGGTGCCTCAACCACTTCCCTGGGCAGCCCATTCCAATGCTGGAATTCCCAGGAATTGGCAATTGGCTGATATTGGCTATTCCCTGGAATAGCCCTTTCCGTGTAAAAATTTTTCCTAACATCCAATCTGAACCTCCCCTGGCACAACTTGAGGCCGCTTCCTCTTGTCCCATCGCCTGTTCCTTGGGAGATGAGACCGACCCCCCCCTGGCTACACCCTCCTTTCAGGGAGTTGGAGAGAGCGAGAAGGTCTCCCCTCAGCCTCCTTTTCTCCAGGCTGAACACCCCCAGCTCCCTCAGCCTCTCCTCATCAGACTTGTGCTCTAGACCCCTCACCAGCTCCGTTGCCCTTCTCTGGACCTGCTCCAGCACCTTGATGTCTTTTTTGTGGTGAGGGACCCACAAAGGTGTCCGGTATAAGAACTTCCCAGGGACAGCTGACAGGAAGAAGTTTCTACTTGATGCTCCTACCTCCTCTCTCATGTAATGACTTTGCCACGTGTCAATGACAAAGGTGTGGGCTCAGTCTCTCCTGAAGTCCTCTCATACACACTCCCAGAAGCCAAAGTAGACTCTATTTGTGTTTGCAGGTGCATCTGCAAACTCTCGAGTCGTTGGGGGATACAGAACAAATACGTTTATCTGAGAGGGAAACCAAACAAATGAGATAATCACCCGCTTTATTTGTGGAAACATGAGATAGCGTGGCTGGCGTTAGGAGCCCAGCTGCTCACCTCGGCAGCAGCAATAATCAGCCTTATTGAGGGGGCTTGTCAACGGAGAAGGGCAGATGTAGAGGTTGTGAGCTTCACTGCCACGCTCATCTGTCTGGGTGACTGCAGAAATGACAGGAGACGCTACGAGGAATTGCAGCCGACGTCTTTATCCTCCCAGACGGGACTGCAATTTATTATTTCATTAGCATCATGAGGCCCTGGCAGCATTACAGTTTGGTGTGGTCTTTCTTCTGAGGCTCCAGTGACCAAGATCTGCTTTGACTTACTTGGTCTCTGCAGACTGTGAGGAAAGTCACATTTGAAACTGCAGCAGGAAGGTACCTGGGAGAGTGGATTTCATGCCAGAGATGAAATGCAATGTGTTCATAACTCATTGTGCAGTCCCTCAGACACTGCCGTTACCCTGCAGAAGACAGCAAACATTTCCGCTGCCAGCTGGCAGAACGTTCCCGAAGGGAAAGCAGACACTCCCCTAATCCTACCTGATGCAGGAAGGCCGAGTGTAATCTGTGTGCATAGACACGACATTACACTAGCTCAGATGAAGACCTGGACGTTCAGGTAATTGCCTGATAGAAGGTCAAAAGCAAATCCTTGCACATTCATGGCCCAGGCTTGGAGCTACCAGTCAAACCAGCTTAGATACCTGTGATGTCTGGAGGTGGAGGACAAACCCACACACTCACCACCTTTCCTAATTTGTCACCCACCACCCCCACTGTGGTTGCACTTACTCTAGAGCTCGGCAATGAGTCTTCTACTATCCAAACCTGAATTACCACTGAAAACACTACTGATGGAAATCAGGGAGAGCTGCTCCAGCAGGCTGAGGCTTACTGAGAGAAGCCCTGCTACCAAGAAGGTTGCAAGGAAATGCAATGCTGTGGAGAGGTTTAAAAAAAGAAACCAACACGGTAGAGGACAGCCTCCACCCATGGCTCCAAGAGCAGCAGGTTCTCATCTCTATGATGCTTTCAGATTTGCTCTCAGGGGCCCCAGCTCCTCTCCAACCAAACACTGAGCTTCACGCTTCCCTGTGAAGGAAGATCCTTAGAGGTTTATAGGTTGGACAAGTCTAGGCAGATGTTTTACAGCTATGTCAGAAGACGTATCTGTGTCAGCAGGGTGACTCCATGACAATTTTCAAATCCTCATTCAAGTACTGGAGGTGTAGAGTTTCTCAAAGCAACCATTGTCAGAATTTGTTTAACATGAATGAAGCAGTATTTTTTTTCCTAATCTCATTCGTATTGATCCCTCCTATGAAACAAAAGAACATATAATCAACTTTTCTATATATCACAGGCTGTTAAAGGTCACCCAGTTATCTACATCAAGCCAAAACATGAATTATGGCTAGTATTTTGAACCTATAGACAGAATATATCTGTTACAGACAAGGACAGGAGAGAGCAGGATCTTATCAACATTTTTTTAGATTTATGGGCATGGCAGAGAAAACCCCTGAACAAGCACCCGGTGCCAACATAATTTAATGGACCCTACTTTTCACCTTTCTTGATGGAGCTAAGTTGAGTTCCTTAAGCTGCGCACCATGAAGAGGTTTTTCCAGACCTGGATGCTTTGAGAGCAGACTCGTTTGAATCTGCTCTCTACTTCTTGTTGATCTTGAAGCAATCAGATCATCAAAACCTGACACAACACACCAAAGCATCTGAGAAAAGAGGTGCTCCCCAGGCCTGCCTGATGCACCAGTTCTGTCGCACCAAGGGCTGCAGTGGCAAAATTGTGCAGTCTTGTTCTGAGCACTTTGGGAGAAGTCATCATCCCTGCCCTCCATGTTACCGGTGTAACTTCCAATCCCTGTTCCCAAAAGCATCACCTGCCTGTGCTAAAAAGCATGCTTCTGTGGGAGGTGAGCACTTGTGAGGAGGAGCAATAGCACACCGGTGTCAGTCTTGATATCCAAAGTTAGTGACATCCAGATCTCAGGCTCCAGATCTCAGTTCTGCCTGTAGAAAGGGTGTGAGAAATGGTCTTGTCCACTTCCAGGACTGGAGACATGTCCAGAGCCCTTCTTGCTAATTACCCAGAAGCTCCTTCACAAAGTCTGTTTTGATTTCCAACCTGTGGTGCCAGAGTCAGACCCCTTTGTTCCCTCTCTAGTCAGTGGAGAGAGGAGTCTTCTTGGGAATGACTCGGAGCTGGAGACACTCTGTCCTCAGCACCAGCTCAGGACAAAGTCGGAAAAGGTTCACCTTCCAGTCTGGGCACAAAAGGTTAAATGCCATGGTGACAGTTCCTTGTCCAAAGAGTTCATGAAGGCTGAGAAAGCATGGACAATTTATTATTTCATTTTACAGGAGGAAAATGAAGGCACTGTAGGTAGAGCCCTCACTCGAGATGACATGCTGAGACTGGCAAAGCTGACAAGTGAGGCATCTTCTGACTCCTGGATGAGGTGCCAAATGCAAGAGGGACCTCTTTGGCCATGAATGCTGGGCTCCTCTTCTCCACACCCTGCCCCAAACATGATGGAATAGGGCCACATGCCAGAGACGTTTTTACTCTAAGTGCTTCTATTGTTCACTAAGAAAATTTGAAAGTGCTGGGTTTGGTAGCCAGAGTTTCTCGAGAGTCCTTGGGATGGCTTTGCCCTCCTGATTGTACATCTTTTCCTTGAGACAGGGAAGTAACACCGATATCTGCCGATCTTCCTGCACCTATGTTGCCTTGCAAGGAAGAACAAACTCTTGTCTGGCTAAGGTAAATCAGGGATTTTTTTTTTCCAGATCTTTTTCCCTTTGTTTGTAAAGCCCACTTACATTTCAGAGGATGTATTGCTGAGTATTTAAATGAGAAAGCCCTTCTCGGAGAAAATGAACCATGAAGCACAGCACAGAGCTATGGGACAGAATAGCAGAAAAGAAAAGAGATTACTAAACAGGCAAAAATTCAGACCAGGTATGGCTCCAGGTATTAGCAGGTGGTAGGAATAAAAGATGATGAATGCAGAGATAAATGTGGTGCCTCCTGATGTATGGAGATGAAAGCACGCAGTCTGTGTAGCGAAGTCAAGCATTTATGTCTGTCTGTTCTCCGGGAACTTTTGGAAAGATAGTTCTGCTTGTGTTTTGTTGAAATAGAAGCCAGACTGCATAAAAATCATTAGGAGCTGCGTTTTTTTTTATTATCTGTGATTTTTTTCCTCATGCTAATGGATCCCAGACCGTTCTAAACCAAACAATAATAGCTGGGGGGGAGAGCTGGAGGGATCTCTTCCTTTGCCAATGCTGAGCTATTGAGCATCTAATCATAACCAGGAGATGGGAACCAAGCCCAGAGCCCTTCAATGTCCAGTTCCCAGGAAGAAAGAAAGAGAGAAAAGCACCCCAAAGTGTCCAAAGGCAGTTTGGATCCAGCCATTTTAAAGAGGATTCAAAGGCATCCACACCTGCAAGACCATCAGGGCCCTTCCTATTGCATCTCTGGAGTAAGAAGCAGGAAAACTATGCTGGAGCAGAGCAAGGACCATGCAAAAATTTCCACAGCAACCTGAGCTACAAATTCATTGGTATCCCTGGAAAATCCTTCCTTCCTATACAAGGATCACAAAGGAAGAGAGCAGAAGGTGCTGCAGGCAAAGAGAAGGACATGGGTTCCCTTGAATGCTGTCTATGCCAAAGGATATGGTGACTTCTGAGAGTCCGCATGGGCTCAAGGGCAAAGGGGACATGGAGGAGAAACCTCTCAATAGAGAGAAACTCCACACAGACAACGACACCCCTGCTGTTGGAGTCTGAGGGAGCGTTTGTGGGGAGTGTTACCTGGCTCACAACTTAATTCACATTGGAATAGGTCCATCACCCAAACAGACTGTAATCCACCATGTTCTAGAGAAACGTTATGCTGGTACAGGCTTTCTTCCTCTCTCTGTTTGGCCCGGGTCCTCACAAAATCCACTAAAACTCCTATGGAGGTAGGTTAGATCCTAGTTTACTAGCCATTATCTTCACAGCTGGGAAAGTCCTTCCCTCTGATGGTCATGACACCTCTTCCAGGTGAATGCAAGTGGAGCAACCTCTTATTTTCAGTACACGGAAGGAATATTTCTGCCAAGCACTATCCCTTACATGCTCATGCATGTTGCAACTCATGCAACACCGCTTGCCTTGAGTGCAGTTCAAGCATTCATCGCTGCACAGGGCAGAGGGCAGAGCCAGGAGGGAGACCCCATGCAAACAGGTCAAAAAACCCCCAAACAAGTCTCGTCTCATTGATATGGAGGAAGGAGAAAGGTGGGTGGGAACCTGGGGAACATCAAGGATTTGTTGAGTGCTACACAATGGTGTTCATGGCTCTGTACAGAAGGCAAGCACATACAGATGATTTCAGAAGGCTGAGAGCGATACTTGGGGGAGAAATGGGCACTTCAGAAAGCCAGACTTTTTCCTCTGTTATTAAGGACCAATGTCTCAGAGGTGATTCAGAGCTTGGCACCTAGAGGAAGGGAACGCCTGGAGCACGCACGAGTATTTAGGTAGCTGGAGAAAAGATGAAATCTTCCATTTTCCACCTTCTGGTGAGCCAACTGCTCCAGCGCCGTTGGTGTCCCTGTTTATTGACAGTATATTAACCTCTGGGTGAAATGATAGGCCTCAGCAACTTCACAGTGGCCTTTACGCTGTTTGCAGTGACTGCTAAATACCGCAGCAGATAATGTTATTTATTCAGTGCGTTGCTAATGTTGGATTACAACCGGACCCCTGTCTGGAAATGGAGAGAACCCCCTGCAAGAGGCTGGCATGAATTCATTACGAATCAGTGCTGCTCGAATAAAGCATCTATGGAGAATATCTAAGCGGTGACCTTCATACAAAATGTATCGCATAACACTTTCTATTAAAATAATCATAAACACAGTAAGCAGTAAACAAAACAATCAAAATGTGTCTTGAAAATAAATGCAGAGAGGGGATGGTAGATGGAAGAGGGATTAAATTTCCATTTAGGTATTGCAGGCAATGAGGGTTGTTTCTTTTTTTTTCCCTTTTTCTTTTCAAACAATGTTTCCAAAATCAATAACGGGAGGAGGGAAATGGTGTGATTAGTAACATGGTGAGTAATTGCACCAGTTTGTCACCGCTCGTGTTCAATGTTAGAGCACCTATTAAGAAAGGAGGCTGTTGGAACTAGCCCCAGTCAATATTTGTCCATACCACAGGAAAAAATCCTGCAGTCTGGCTAAATTCTGTATGCTTTTTGATCAGGCTCTTCGCCTCTGCCAACATCTGTCCTTCTCATCGTGATTAGACCAATAGGCTTCAAGAGCGAACCACCATGGCGCCAGACGACACAGGCACACGCAGAGCAAGGTAATGCCCTTCTGTGATCTGCGCCGTGGGGAAACACAGCTACAAACACCACTTGCCAAAGGGCAGCCGAGCAAGATGGCAGAGCTGAGCGTTGCACCGGACCCCTGCGTCCCTGCTGGGGACCGTGGCAGAGCTGAAGCTGAAGGAAGAGACCTTTTTTGTCTTTTTGAGGTGCTACAAATCACAGAATCACAGAATCGTCAGAGTTGGAAGGGACCTCTAGCAATCATCCAGTCCAACTCCCCTGCCGAAGCAGGGTTGCCCAGAGCACATCACTCAGGACTGCATCCAGGCGGGGCTTGAAGATCTCCAGAGAAGGGGACTCCACACCCTCCCTGGGCAGCCTGTTCCAGGGCTCTGGCACCCTCACCAGAAAGAAGTTTTTCCTCCTATTTGAATGGAACTTCCCATGTTCCAACTTGTGCCCGTTGCCCCTCGTCCTGTTACTGGGAACCACTGAAAAGAGTCCGGCTCCATCCTCCTTCAACCCACCCTTTAGGTACTTGGAAGCATTAATAAGGTCTCCTCTCAGCCTTCTCTTCTCCAGGCTAAAGAGTCCCAGCTCTCTCAGCCTTTCCTCATCAGGGAGATGCTCCAATCCCTCCATCATGTTAGTTGCCCTACGCTGGACTCTCTCCAGCAGTTCCCTGTCTCTCTTGAACTGGGGAGCCCAGCACTGGATGCAATATTCCAGTTGTGGCCTCACCAGTGCAGAGTAGAGGGGGAGAATGACCTCCCTCAACCTACTGGCCACACTCTTCCCTACGCAACCCAGGATCCCGTTGGCCCTCTTGGCAACAAGGGCACATTGCTGGCTCACGGAAAATTTACTACCTACTGAAGTAATAGTAGATATTACTTGGTAATAGTGAAGTAGATGATAGATGAAGCCTCGCTTCAATTTTCAGGGGTGAGTCTTACTACATTCAGACCCACAGTGTTAGGAAAGGAGATGCCCCGGAGCAGAAGGTGAGCTGCCTTATGGTTCCTTCATGCATCATGTGGAAATACTGAAGGCCAACATCTACTGGAAGTCCCAGGCTTTGCTGCTTGCTGCCAGATACAGTGGGCTGCCATTAAAAGTGGAGGGCTCGAAGGCACACCGTGAGCAGGGGCAGTGGATGGTCACCGCTGCCATAATATCTAGCTCTTGGGTCTTTTAGGGGTCTCCTTCAGCATCAGTAACCACCATGTGGTTTTACCACTGCTCAGCTTGCTTTGATCTCCCTAGAAGGCATTCCAGCTTGAGCAGACCCGTGTTCTGGTTTTCCCCAATTTTCCACGTTTCTTCAAACTCTTCAATTTTTCCTCCCAGACCTGTTGTACTCAGAATATCGTGCCTGTAGTTACTCCTGTCACTGCTTTTCTCTTTCACATGCACAGGTGCTGCCTTTGTTCTTCAGCTGGATGATACCCCCACCAACTGGACATCCATCCCTTGCCAGAAGACCACAGGGAGGATCTCGGGATTCGAGACGGAGACTGTTCCTGCCACCTCAGTCTCCTCTCCCACCCCCATCCCACCAGTGTGAGTGCACCGAGCTTTTCATTCTGCATCTGCCTGATTTCTGTTCTTGCGGCTCCACTCTGCCTTCATTTCAGCCTTCAACATATTCCCTAGAAACACACTCATTTTTGTCTCCGTCCTACCTAGATTAGCTACAATCTCTAGCTACACAAGGAAAGAACAGGGAAGAACTGAGGCTCTAGAGACAGCCTTTTGTTAGAGGTTTTGATATATTTTGCAAGTTCCCGTTAAGTTTGAATTTCTCAATTTTCATTTTCTCTCTACATCTCCTGACCTCTACGTCACATCTCTCTTTGATGATCAGCCTTTTTTTCTATCCTTTCTTCAGGTTCTCAATTTACTGCTAATATATTTTTAGAGACAGTCATTCTGTCATAGCTGGAATTCTTTGCAGACATATTTTCCCCATTATGTCAGACAACTTCCAGACTGTCTCCCAACTTCCAGGCTCCCAGGTTTTCCAGCAAGTTACCAACAAGTTTCCTGGATTTCCCCAAGTTTGCCCACGTGAATTTGAGAGGGTGCTGCGTTTCATTCCTTCCCCTCCAATTCCAAATGACCTTCTCATGGTTAGTCACCACAGCTATTTTCTATGACCAATTCATTACCTGTAACCAGGTCTAAAATGGCAACGAATTCGTTGAAATGGCTCCTCTCCTTCTCATCACTTCCACAATCCTATCTACAGGTCTGGGGTTGTTCTCCTGACCTCCTCTTTCCTCTGTGTGCTGGGAGGTCCTAGGCTGTCCTCCACCTCTGGCTGCATTCCCAACACCCACATCTTTCCCCCTGTGAGATGCACCAGGGGGCACAAACTTGAACATAAGAAGTTCCATCTCAACATGAGGAGGAACCTCTTTCCTGTGAGGGTGGCAGAGCCCTGGAACAGGCTGCCTAGGGAGGTGGTGCAGTCTCCGTCTCTGGAGACATTCCAAACCCACCTGGACATGTTCCTGCGCAACCTGCTCTGGGTGGACCTGCTCTGGCAGGGGGTTGGACTAGATGATCTCCAGAGGTCCCTTCCAACTCCATATCATTCTGTGATTCTGTGGTGTAGTTACAAAGCAGTGCCCATCACTTACCCACGAGCAGAAATGTTCACCCAGACCTTCACCGTCTTCTCTGTTCCTTACACCATCTCATCTGCTGCCATTATGTTCTCTCCTTTGCCCTTATCTGTAATAAAAATGTTAATTGTATGATCTCATCTAAGGGTTTTTTCCCTTCCTTTAGTGGCAATGCTCAATGAATGAGGCAGGTTTGACATTTGCTTTTAGACTCTTTTTTCAGCGAACCCATATCACTGAAAATCATTCACCCTAAGAAACCGCTTTCTTAACTGAGTATTATCAATGAGTAACCATAGATGCTTTCCTTCTGATTAGCACTAATGAATCTAATAGCATGCTTTTATCAGTATTCCTTCACATTATATAGTTTATTGATGTACTTCGGTGCCTATTTTCTATAATGAAAACTATGAAATTGCATATCTATCATGACTAAGTAGTGATGTAACTCAGAGCCAACTTTAATTGTTGATTCTTTCAGTGAGAAGGTGATTGCAGAAGCTGTAACTACAAAAAGTCATAGAGTTATTTTTCCCTAATAAATAACCCGCTTTCCCATAAAGGTGGAAAATTCAGACTGATAAAGGAAAATAAATTTTCATATACAGCATAATTAGTTTGTGGGATTTCTCACCACAGAAACTCGTTCAGCCCAAGAACGTTGCAAGATTAAAAAAGCTCAGGCATTAAATGGGTAGTCAGAAGCCCACGGTTATTATAGCTATGGCAAAAAGGGGTTTGGAAGCGATATGATGCTGCATATCTCGAGTTTATTACTCTCTTCCAGACATCAGGGGGGGAGTCTCAAGGTGGGGCAGGAAAATACCTAAAGAATGAGGGTCTTGTACCACTTTCTAAAGTGTCTGGGTCCTAAACACTGTGAGAAGCAAGGTCAATATCTAGCCGAGCATCTGACCTACCAAAGCTCGGATATCCCTGTATCTGCTGTTTAACACCAATCCGGTGAACATATTTCCACAGGGGAAAAAAAAGCCTCAATCATTTAAGCTGCCGCTGCTGCATCCTCCTGTTTATAATGAAATAACTTCCTTTAGTTTCTAATACATTAAAATGAGTTTTTTATAATCCTTATTTATGAGATGAACTCAGCTTACAATATGAGAATAAATGCAATAAAACAACTGGCATTTTTCTTAAAGCTGTGTAACTTCAGCTAAATGTTGTATTTTACTTTACTTTTAATCTAAAGAAAACATGTAAAATCTGAACTTTTTCTGACTTTTGTAAAATCTGGCTTTTTCTCACCCACCCCCCCCACCCCCCCCCCCAAATCAGTATGTTTTAGTGCTGAGGTTTTTAAGCAGAGAGTGATTTTAAGGGCTCTGTGATGCTGCATTAAAATACCTTTCCAGCTGAGGAGCAGGACAGGCGGGCTGGGGGGGGTGGCTGTGGTGCTCACAGTCATGGACAGTGCAGAGGTGGAGATTCAGGTGATGTCTTGACTCGTGTCCGGCAGCTAATCCAAACCCACCCTGGTTATAAATGCAAATTCCTGGTTGGGAGACCACTGACAACCAGTTTTTAAGATACTCATGACTCTGGGGATGGGTATTGGACCATTTGGGCTGGCTGCTCTTGCTCTTCTGATGGTCAGAAGCCCACAGGGCAAACCAAACCATGGCTGTTGTTCGAGGCAGGTGGTGAATAGCCTGCTCATGATGCAAGCAAGGGGACAAAGTCTTCATCCCACTTTCTTCTGGGTTTTCCCCTAATTCCTGGTGTGATTTACAGCTCCTGTGCCTTCCTTGGCCCTGGTCTGCACTGGGGGGGGTCACGGGGGACCTGCCTCCTCCAGGTCAAGCCAGCTGTGCCACATCTGGTGGGTGTCACAGCTGCGACGGAGTAACCCTGACATCTAGTGGCTTCCAGAGCCTAATCCTGCACATCCCCGAGCTGAGCAGAGTGGGGCTGAGCGGGAGGCACCACAGGCTGTCTCCAAAGGCCATCTTCCATGGATGCAGCCAACAGCCGTTCCGCAGGGCAAAAAAAAGATACCGGCAACCATCACTGCTCCAAGGGATGTTGTTAATAACATCATCACTAAGAAATTATTTGGCCCCTGTTGTTTTTTCAACAGGCTGTTGGGTTTGGGCTTTCTGGCTCTGATAGTCCCTCTGCCAGGGCAGCCAGCCCATGCCAGGGCAGGTGGACTTGCCCAGGGAGCCCGTACCTGCCCAAGGGATGCTTTTCCATGACCTCCTCGGGAAGATAAAGCCTGGGACAATGGATTTCACTAGACAAAGACCTGTGCAACCTCCCGTGCCTGCCTGCTGCCACGTCCCCCAGACCCTGCCCAGGTCCCCAGACACCACTATCTGCCAGCATCTCCATCTAAGGTGAGCTGGAAATCCTTCCCGTGCCCCCCTGGGCAAAAAAATAATCACAGGGGTAGAAACCACCTGGAAACAGAGACAGTGATGGCGACTGGGTAGTAAGGATGAGGTTTTTTTCACACCACTTCCAATGACCACAGCACCTCTGCGTTCTCTTGCAAATAGAAATGTAGGTCCCGCAGCGACTGCCTGGGTGAAGAAATTCACACAAAAGCAGAAAAAAAGCAGCGAATGGTAATCACAGAGAGGTTCATGTGGGCTGGTGTTCTTGTCACCAGTCCCTGGTACCTGCAGCATTGCAGGCAGGGGGAAGCTAGACGATGACATTCGCACTTTTGCCACTGTTTTTCCCTCCTGACACCGGATTTCTCAGCAATGCGGGAAAGCCACAATTCCCGCGTTTCAAGGCACTTTCAGCAGCTTGTATGTGAGGTTGTGCCATGGTGCTGCCCACCCGGGGAAGGCCAGGGTTTGGCACTGACCCTGTATCCTCCGCTGGGGAGGGTGGTGTTGTGGGCTTCCCAAACCCAAAAAAACTCTTTCTGGCCATGTGGGCCACCACGGGGCTGGTGGGCACCTGAGCAGGTGAGGATGGGGCGAGGGGGAGCAGAGCCCTACAAGGGCACTGTAACACACCGTTATGCTCATGGTTTCCACCAACAAGCCCCTCTGGACATCTTAGTAACTCTGAACTGCTGCCCTGATGCAGCCACTGGGAGACAGGACAGACAGATGGACCACCAGCCACTATCCCCCTCCCCATCTACAGCTTTCACAAGCAGTTTTGGGGCAGTCAGACCATGAGGGTGCATGAAATCCTGCTTGCAGGGACACCCATGGCAGCATCTCCATGGGCACTGGCTGTGCCGAGGACAGTGGCACTCACCGCAAAGCACAAAACCTTGCTGCGTGAGGGCATTTCCGCAGCGGAAAACTCTCCAGGGAGCACAAATTAACTAGCAATTTGCCTTTTTGAGGTCTAAAATGAGGATGTACTCTGAGGACCATTAAGGGATGGTCTTCCAGGAGCTTGCGCTGCCCAGCTGTCTGTCTGTCTTGCATCTGATCCTCAGCCTCGCCATTTGCGGCTCATCCTGGCATGGTGCAGTGGGGGTCAGGGATGTGTTTGCAGGGGATTCCTGCACCCTGCTCCCTGAATGCAGCGTGAGGCTGTCGCTGATGAGAAGCTCAACACACCCCAGCAATGTGCGCTGGCAGCCCAGAAAGCCCCCCACACCCTGGGCTGCATCCCCAGCAGCGTGGCCAGCAGGGCGAGGGGGGGAATTCTGCCCCTCTGCTCCGCTCTGGGGAGACACCCCCCCCCCCCAAGTGCTGCCTCCAGCTCTGGGGCCACCAACAGCAGAAGGACATGGACCTGTTGGAGCAGGTCCAGAGGAGGCCACAAAGATGCTGGGAGGGCTGGAGCCCCTCTGCTGTGAGGACAGGCTGAGAGAGTTGGGGGGGTTCAGCCTGGAGAAGAGAAGGCTCCGGGGAGACCTTAGAGCCCCTTCCAGTCCCTAAAGGGGCTCCAGGAAAGCTGGGGAGGGACTCTGGATCAGGGAGGGGAGCCATAGGAGGAGGGGGAAGGGTTTTAAACTGAAAGAGGGGAGATTGAGATGAGATGTGGGGAAGAAATTCTTTGCTGTGAGGGTGGTGAGAGCCTGGCCCAGGTTGCCCAGAGAAGCTGTGGCTGCCCCATCCCTGGAGGGGTTCAAGGCCAGGTTGGATGGGGCTTGGAGCAACCTGGTCTGGTGGGAGGTGTCCCTGCCCAGGGCAGGGGGTGGCACTGGATGATCTTTAAGGCCCCTTCCTTAACCCAGAACCATTCTGTGATTCTGTGTCTGGGGGGGACACGAAAGGATGGATTTGACATGGCCTGAGGTGTGAACAGGGGCTCTGGGCAGCCAGCCATTTGCTTTATCTCTAATGTCCTCCCCAACAAGGTCCCCAAGGAGGGTTCCCCGTTCCTGCAGCCATCACGAGCCATCCCCCCTCTCCTCCTGCTGCTTACTCTCCCCGTGCAGAGGATTCGCCACGATTTTCTGCTTACTTCCAGCTGTGTTTACAGTCACAGGATTTCTTACTTCTCCTGAAAGTCACTCCCAGGGTGAAATTTGAGTTTGTAAATTATTAAAATGTTATCAAGAGCATGCAGACTTGCCCATTTTTTTTTCCTGATGGTGAATAAGCTGATGTATAATTCAATTTTCCCCCACAGTTTCTGCAGTATTACTTAAAAATTATACATACACACACAGATCCAAACCTTATTTCCATTTATTTAGAAGCCTCTTTGGGCCAGAGGCTTTATCTTCCTCTTTTTTTGCAGTGCTGAGCAAACTTGGGGTGTTGTCATTATATGAATAATATATAATAATAATAAATTTGGAATTCTCAGTTTCTGAATGTATCTTAATAATAAATTATTTTAATGCTTGTTTGTGAGAGCAGTAGCAGATAAGAGCACATACATGGTATACAATTATTACTGTTCGTTATTACGCAGAGAAAGAACCAATAGTTCTATTTACAGTTTTCCTGACAATATCTCCTTTACAAAAAAATCTGCTTATAATTTTGCTAGATTTTAATTCTTTGGGCTGAAACTCCCTTGGCTGGGTGCCTAGCAGGGCTCAGCTCTCCTTAAAAAGAGAAGTAAGCAAAATCTTGTTTTTGTCCCCTCTCACATTTAAACAGTTTTACAACCTTGAGGAGTTTCTGTGCTCCCAGGCAAAAAAGCCCACGTTGTTTGGCAGAGCATCTGAGGTCAACGGTGGCCTCTTTGACATTCACACAAGCTAAATCCAAGCCAGTAGCTCCTGAAAAAAACAGTTTACACCATCACTGTAGCTATTTGTTGGTGTCTGGAAGCTGAAACCTCAGAGGCTGGGCTCTAACCAAAGGCGACAAGCAATGAAGAAGTGAGAAGGAGGGAGAGAAGGCGAAGGATGAAGGATTAGCAGTGGGGCAGGGCTGGAAAGGATGCAGAGGAAGAGATGGGACAAGGTGAGGTAGGAGCTGAGGATGCCAAAGAGCGTGACTTGGGATGAGGAGATGAAGCTGGGAAGGAGTGAAGGAAGACACAAGAACCACCTTTGTTTTCTCCTTCCTTCCAAGGACTGGTCTACAGGGAAGAGAAATCACCTCCTGGTTTCTCCATGAGCTCTGAGGGATGCACTGGAAAGAGAGCATTGTTGGTTTGCACGTTGGAAGCTGCTCTTCCCACCCCTGGCTTGAAGGTTCCCCAAGCACCCCCAGGCACACACTGAGGTATGACCCAAAGAGCGAGTGCTGTAATGAGGTGTTCAGAAATAAGCAGTTATCCAGGCTGCTTCCCAAGCCAGTGTGACGCAAGAGAAGTTCTTCCAAGGGCACTCATCCTACCCATCCCAGGAATCTGTCTTCATACTTTCTACAGGTCAACAAGACTTTCTCCACTGGAAATAACTCAGCTCAGGATATTCGGCTTTCAGAGGGCTACCACTGGGTGGGCAGGGTGAGGAGCTCCACCCCTGGCAGATGTGCTGGGCATTTCCAGTCCCCAATAGGGTCTGCCGGAGCTGTGCTTTGAACCAGTTGCACTAAAATTGCAGGGACATGCGGTGTCTTGGACACCTGGGTGGCACAGGAAGCCCCTTCAGCTGCTTAACACTTTGTGAAGGTCTGGGCTTTGTTTTCTCTGGCCAGCTATTCACCCTTTATTTCACTTATTCTTCCTGTTCATCAAGTTTAGTCCACGCTGTCTAAACCCTAACCTGTGGTGCTTTAAACACTTGTGTTCTCCCAGCTCCACGGTGTAGACGTGTTCCAGGTGCCCTCCCATGTGGGAGGAGACCCTGCTTGCTGGTGGCATTTCTCAATCAGAACTGCCCTGAGAATTTCTGCCCCCAAAATCCTTTTAGCTCATCAGTTTCATGCTAAAGTAGGACCTGTCACGGAGTTTGTGCTGGGAGGTTTAGCAATATCTATTCTAATCTGGCGTTCCTCAGGAAGCTGCTCTAATCCACTCACTGCAGCTGTGTAAGCTTTCAGCAAGTCATCCAGCTGAGGAAGGGGCTTTTTTCATCAACGTGATGGTTTTCTTGTGCCCCAGGACCCAGATCTGCAGGTCTTCCAGGCAGGCCACCAAATATTTTGGTGGCACCCTTTCAGGGAGCTGACACATACGCTCAGCCTCTCCCCTCCCGAGGCCCAAGCATCATCCTGGAGGGAAGCTGGAGCATTAGCAGAAGCTTTCCCCATTACACATCTGGCAAGACTGGGGCTTTGGGAACATCAATGACATGCTTATGTACAAACGCTACACCCGGGAACACGTTTTATAGTGAAATGGAGCTGGCTAAATGCTCTCACGTGTTTGGTTTAAGAGGCTCAAAGACTACCCAAAAGCTCGCCAGCAAACGTGGGCTGTCCACCAACATATCGGCAGCATGATGTCTGCGGTGGAAAAACAACCGAGGGAGCGTGATGTATGGGGCTGTAATTAATGTGAAGGGAGTTGTAGGCAGCTAGCTGAAGCAAAGAGCACCCGGAGGACAGCCAGTGAGGAACAACTCTTAGGTCAGCCTGACATTTGCTGTCCTGTGGGCAAACATTCCTTACAAAAATTGGACTCCACCTCCAGAAGAGAATTCATAATCAAAATTGATGAGGAGAGGAAGTTGTTGGCTGTCTCCATCAACAGCAATGGGCACCGCCATTAAAGACAAGAAGTGAAGGATTACTTTTTTTTTTCCCTCTTTCTAATGGAAACCAATCTATCGAGATGTTTCTCATGTTGCTGAAATAACAAATAGGCTTTTTATTGCATCTCCCATCCCGGTTCTGCCTTTCCCATCTCTCGTTGATGAATCTTACAGTATATGATAGGAACGGCAAATAGAGATCACTAGAAGGCTGGGACTTGAAACCCATATTCCTAAAAAGGCATCCTTTTGACCCAAACAGGTATCTCCTCCTTGTAATAGATTGTTCTCCTGTCAGGCGGACTTGCGAGAAGGAGACAAATAGCATTAATGCAAGTCTTTAATTGCTTTCCCATTTATGGAAGGCAAACTTGCATGCAGACTCTATCTAAGCATTTAATTACAAGCAGAAATTACTTTTCTCTACTGAACCTAGAAATGGTAAAGCACACTGGACACCTTTCATGCAAAGAGAGAAAATATTTTTGCAGCCATGTCAAATCTTTTTTCTTTTTTTTTTTTTCTTTTTCTTTTTTTCCCCCACTCATTTGCTCCCTTTCTGTTTGTTAGCTTTTTTGGCAGTGAGAGAAAATAATTAACCAGAACAATACGATGCAGAGAGGCATCACAAGCACTGAAGTCGTTTAGCCCAGAGAGGAGAATGAGAAGTGATTTGATTGTGAGGGATATCATGAGAAGTAATAAGAATATACTGTCATTTCCTATAAGCAATGGGGATGCTCAGCTGGAGTACAGTCCTCCGTTAAGGCAAAGCAAAGATAATATTTTTAACTCAAAGCCTGGTGCTGCCATGGCAAATGAAGAAGAAACCTAACTAAAATTCAGCACCCGCTAGGTGCAAGGTCTGCTAGTGTCCTTTCAGGCTCAGAATTGAGTAATTTCTACTTGAGGTGCAAAGCTGTTATGCCGAGGCCTGTCCTTCTACTTACTCTTCAGAAAAAAAAAACAAACGCTGATTTATTGCTGTGGACTTGCCTCTGAGTCGTTGTTTACCGTGATATCTGCTTTCCAGATAAATGGATAAATTGGATAAATGGGGGTTGCTCTTTACGTGAAGAAAGCCTTGTCAGTAAACATGCATTATTGCTGTGATTAGCTGGAGGAATCATATACATTTTTCATGCTTTTCTAGTTGCAGACTTCCTCTAATTCACTCCTAAAAGCCCATCTGTTTAAATGAGCTCGCAGTGCCCGCTAATCAATAGTTCGCACTCCTGGGCTGCTGGCGGTGATGCTGGGGGGAGCGCTGCCTTGCACGGGGAGCCGTGGTTTCGGGGCACAGAGGGGACCCTCCGCCACAACGCTGGGCAGACCAGGGGGTGTCCTGGGGGAGCAGGAGAGAGCCTGAGACCTGCCTCTTGACTAAATTGCTACTTAATTGGGGCTTTCACCCCAAAATCTAACAACAAATCACTGCCTGCCCAGTCTGGACCTCCAGGGTTCTCCTGCCACGCTGTGCTCTTGCAGGGCAGGAAGGCTTCGTTAGCTTGCCTCGCTGATAGCCCAAAGCGATAGCCTGTGGCTTTTAGGGCAACCTCGACAGGATTCGAGACCCCTCAAACCTCTGCAGCGAGGGAAAAGCCTGGCAGCTGACAGCCAAGAAGACACCCCTAAATCCCCATTGCTGAGCACCCCAAGGCAGCCACCACCACCGCACTGCTGCAAAGAGGTTTTTGGGGGTGGCAGCCCCAAAAGTGAAGGTCTGGAGGCAACACGCTGACCTTCCTGGGAGCTGCTGAGTCCCAGGGACGCAAACTGCCCCGTCCCTACCTGGCGGGAGCACAGCCAGTGCGTTGGGGCAGCCGCACCGGGCTGGAGATGGATGGGTTCTGCACGCTGGCAGGGGAAGTGCTATTTCTCTTTGAGCCTGTTCCCACCTGGGGTTCAGCGTGAGCCCGTGCCCCAGCCTGGCGGAGGATCTTCCGAGATGCATGTTCCTTAATTGCCAGAGCATCTGCCGCGCACCAGGAGCGGGGAGGGAGCGTGATTTATTTCACGGGCTTCGGGGCCACCGTCGCGAAGGTTTGGCTGCAGACGGGGAAGCTGGGGCGGCTCCGAAGCAGCTCCGCGTCCCGCCGTCAGCAGCACAGATTGCTCTCCGCAGCTGCAACAGCTTCAGCCGGTTGAGACGCGCTCGGCCCCCGCGCCAGCAAACCCTCGTTTTCTCCCGCTGAACCTGCAGAGCCTATAAAAAGATCAATGTCGTGTTTACTCGAGGCTTTGTAGGGACTTTGAGCATTTCGACAGTAGTTATTTGTCACGAAAGGCTGATGGGAGAGGTGGTTGCTGCGCGCTGGAGGGCAAAGGGCTGCTGCTGAAACGGGCAACTTCAGCAGCACGAGGAGGGGAAAGTTGGTCCCGGCGTGCCAAAGAGGCAAAAATTAATCTAATGTGACTGCAAACCTAATGAGAACCCATTTCTTTCTCCATCCCAATTTAGGCTTGCTAATACCGTGCATGTTTGCACAGACTTAATTGAATGTCCTCGCCTCCGAGGCTCTTTGACAAGGAAGGCGGTTTGCACAAGTTTGTCGAAGGGAGAGAGCAACTTCGGGGAACCAGACCCAAAATGCAAACTTCCCTTTGAATTGCAGCCTGTGCATAATGTTTGCATCATTTGTTAAAAGCCTGGTTTATTTGCCTACTTGAGCTCGTCAGTGTCAATATTTGCCCTCTCTCCTCGCGCTCATTAAATCCTTTGCATTTGATCTGGAAGCAGGAGGAGCCGCCCCAGCCCCCGTTTCACGCCGTGTTTGCCAAGCTGCCCCGAGAGCCACGGGGCCCTTTTCCTTGTTTATTCCATCGATTGGGTGAGTTTGGGGAGAAATCCACATTTCCTCATCCTGACGTGGGCGTGGGCTCGGCAGGGGCGTGAGTTCCTCAGCTTTCCAACCACACTGCATTTCATCAGAGGCTCAGGAGCCTCTTGAAGGCTCTCCAGAAGGCCACGAAAGGAACCGTGTCAAAACCAAGCTGTGATGAAACATGAACTGAAGGCATTTCCCTCCCTGCTTTTCCGTCTCTTACGCCAGAAAGCAGGCCCAAAAAATGTCACCCGAGGGCAGAGCGCTGCAAATGAGATTCGGGCCAGTATAAAGCATTAGCACTTCTCTGCTGCGTGGGTCTCATTTTATTCTTGTTGAGGGAGAGGGGAATGAGAAGTTGTTATGGTTTGAGAAACCCACAACAACTTACTGTCGTTTAGACAATTATCCTATCACACGATGACCCCTCCCCACCCGGCAAAAACAATCAGGGAAAACCAAGGAAACCCAAGCGTGGAGATATAAACAGATTTAATAGGATAAGACTAAATAATTAGCACTAATAATCCTAAAGAACCTATATTGATCCCGATGCCAATATAAAAAACACCAGGACTATCCCCATCCCATCCCATCAGGTGGAAGCCGTGCCTTACCAGCAGGGACAGCAAAGGTGGGACACGTGCTGTGGCTTCGGGAGGAAGGGAAGGGCTCAGGGCTCCAGCACCGGGGCAAGGAGTTCTCAGGATCCCAGCCATGAAGGGAGAGAGAGAGAACTCCTCAGCAAACTTTCTAATTAATATTGAATGTGACATTATGAAATAATCCTGTTGGCAGCTTGGGTCAAGTGCCCGGGTCTCGCTCCTCCTCGTCCCTGCACCTGGCAAGGCTGGAAAACACCAAGACCCTGAAACCTTCACTCCAGACATGGCTCTAAAGTAAATATTTTCACAAATTCAGACACTAGAGTCGTCCAAAAGTGCAGTTTTCCCAAGCATTAGAAGATAAATTAGTCCTGTGTTGCTCAAACCAGGCCAGAAGTCCTTTGCTCTAAATGCTTTCTGCTTTTCCTGCTCCCCTTCACATCCCTATTTCTTCACCAAGGAACACCAGAATCATTGCCAGGGGCAGCAGGAGAAAGTGCAACATCTCATCCCCCCTTCTCAAAAAGCTAAGGAGGACCTGATCAACAGGGACCTGGTCAGCGGGACCAGCGCAAGGGGCACTGTTGCAATGGAACCACCAGAGCCTCACCTTGAAGAGACCCACGTCCCCTGTGCCCCATGGTGAGATCTTTGCACAAAGCCATCAAAAGCCCAGACACCTCCCGTCCCAAGCAGCAGTGGGTTGATTCTTACACACGAATGTATTCAGAGCAAATTCGCTCTCCTGGACCACTAACACGCTCTAGTAAGTACCAGTGGTCCATAGCAGAGCATTCCCAAAAGTGTCATTTCTCAACCCAGATCTTTTAAAGAACCAGTCACGCTTTGAAGTCGGAGCGAGTCCATTTTCCCCAGCAAAGATCTGAGGAAATACAGAATATAAGGCACTTTCTGATACCTCCGAGCTGCTGTTTGAACCCTAAGTCCAGATGAGCTCAAGGAAGGCAAGATTGCGGAGCTCACTGGAAGACGTTAATTCTCTCTCTAGTTCTGAAATTTAGCTGGAAAATATTTTAAAGGCATTTTTTTCCCCTCACATCCAAGCTGCAAGCACGGATTCCTTCCTTTGATGTAAGGTTTCACTAAGAATAATTTGTGATGCAAAAAGTTCTACTCAGAAGACACTTTGAAGCTGAACAGCTTTTTTTAAATTCAGCAAAAACAAAGCACGATAACAAGCTGTAACGCTCAAATATCCCCTATAAATCTTTCAGCATGTATGCGTTTAGCCCCTTTACGGCTTTCTTCCCATGCCTGTCTGCAAAATCATTTTCCGATAGAGGGAGTTGCACAGCAGCCCCCAGCCTCCCCCCACTCCCTGACTGTCGGTGGGTGCCTCTGCCCCACTGGGACAAATCAGTGCTTTGCACTCCTTGGCCCCAGCAGCGTTTCCTACAGGAAAAACACAGCTCATAACATTGCCGATGATGCACTTGGTGGTAACAGAGCCATTAAAAAAGCAGGGAGGGGAGGCGCAGAAGTGCTCAAAGAAGAGAAAAATAGCTTTTTTTTTTTTTTTTTTTTTTAGGATGGTTTGCTGCTACCCCGCAAACTCTTCATGGCTGGAAGCTAAACTGGTGCCTCCTGTCCTCCTTCCCATGGCACATCTGCCAGCACACAGAGACGTGGTGCTTGGGGGATAACTTCCCTCTCCCTGGCAGCATCAGGACCAGCATCTGACTTTATTGGCGTGCACTTATGTAGCACCCTCGCTATTTGTCTGAATTTCTCCAGAGTTCCTCCACAGCCTCCCATCCAGCTCCACATCGCTGGTGTCCATAGCCACATCCCCACCAACCCCGACACCCACTTCCCTTCCTCAGAAAGAAGCTGATGACCCCCTCTCCCCCTCAATCAAACCGGTACAGCGAGACCATCAGAGAACCTGCCATCCCTATTCCCCTAATTTTCTCTCTCTTCTCAGAAGGTTTTAGGACCTCTGCTCCCTCTTATTTATCGCTGTATTATTTGCCATCAGTGCAAACTCTCCTGGGGAAGTTCTGCTCTTGTGGTGGTTGTGTAGGAGCGATTGATTTCTCATGATGGAGCTGTCTCTCTGCCCACTACTCGCACCACACCGCAGGGAGGTGAGCCTCCTGCTTAGAGAGATGCTTCCCCTACAAAAGAGGGGTGTCCTGGAGACCCCCCCCAATTTAGAGAAAGGCTTTTCCCATGAGCTGAAATCAGTTCCAGAGCCCTCTGCCCCATTCCCAGCACTACCCACAACTTCCAGAGCTACCTCTCTCTGGACTGTACTTTTTTATAACAACTCTTCCCAATTAGCTGCTCAGGCACACCTGGGATGCTAACGAACCCCATCATTAACTCACTCAGCGCTGCTGGTGCCTGAGATCCAGCTCCTTCATTACAAGTACCTACAGGACCTTTTTTCCCTGATCTTTCCTCTTTTTTCAAAGGTACCATTTGCCTTCAAGGCAAAAGGAAGCATTTTCAGGAGTACAGACATCCAGTAAAACTAATTTTGCATTTTTTACCAGGGGGACGTAATGCAGAGCATCTTTCCTTCATGGACATCAGCTGTGGCCCTTTGGATAGAGCCCTCACAGATGTTTGCTGACCATGCATTCCCCTCACAGTTAACGGCCAGTTGTGCACAGGTTGTCACCTTAAACTTTTGTTTTCACTGTAACTGATCCTTGAGAAAAAAACAGTTTTCTTTTGTTAAACACGTTGCCAAGGCATCTCTGCAGAGACACTTTGGAAACAGCATCTTCCATGAAGGCTGCGCTCAACCTGATACAACATCCTCCGTTCCCCAGAGAAGGTGTTTCACAGAGGTGCTTCAGAGCTGGCCAGTACCGTGAGTATAGGATTACTCTTCCCCTTGGTTGATAATTGTTTGATTTTCCTCCATGTCCTGAGATTTAAGGTTTGCTACTGACTCCAGCCAGGTTTTTCTGCTGGCTTCAGGCGAGCTCTAAAGTGAAAGGTTAAAATTGGGTCCTCCTGGGGGGTCGGCTTGTGTGCAGCAGGGAGGACCCGTGCTGTGCTACATGAGGATGATCTTAGTTTATAAAGCATCCCTGTGTAACAATTGACAGCCTTAAGTGGGCTTCACGCGTTGATTATGCTCAAAATTAGTGAAAACTCTTCAAGATAATCTCTCTGTATGAGTCCTGCTCTCCTGTGCCCTGGGGACAGGCAGAAATGGGAGAAGGAATCAGCAAAGAGATTCTCCCAACGTGCAAAACAAGTTTCTGAGGCCAGTCCATGGAATTTGGTTTCAGCCATGACCTTCTGGACTTGCTCTGACCAAAGAGATGACCAGACATTTGCCCATCAGTCCTGCAGATCCTGCTCCTTGTGGTGGTGGTGGATGTGGGAGCCCTGGAGGAGTGATCACCCTTACTCACTGCAGCTGTGTTCTCATTGCTGTGACAAGTCACAGCCTGGACTTTTCTGTTCCTTTTTGGTGGCCTTCCATCACTTTTCACAGCTTCAACTCTCATCACCTCCTTCGGAGGTAGTCTGCAGAGCATGTCTCCCGTACTTGCTGCTGCCTCCACAGCCGCCGTGTGATGGGATGCCCATCCCGCTTGCATTCAGACATCCCATGCCTTACCTAAGCCTTTCCTGCCCACCTTGGAAGATAATCCTTAAGTGACCATGTGGGTATTGCATCCAAAAAACCCCTCGTTGTTATGCAGAAGCAGCAGAAGTGCTTCTAGAATTAGCAGCTACTCCAGGTTGCCCTGTTCATTTTGATATGTGCCACTTCAAGGCCCCTCAAGGGCTTGATTTGGGAAGTAAATGGGATTCAGAGCAGGTGAAACATTAAGTAATTACAAATTATTGGAACACTTCATGTTATGAAAGCCCTTCAAATAATTTTAAATTACTTTGTACTAATTGTGATCAGTGCTCCATTCATTTCCAAAGCCCTCTTCAAACGACAAGCCGTGGTATATTTTGGGAGCTGGAACCCAGTGCTTGGTTTTTAAAAAAAAGCCCCCACAAAAATCTTCTTTTTGGAATAATACACTTCTGAGAAAGATCTGACAAATGCACTTACCAGTTGCATTTCACGTGTTCTTCCATGTTGCCTGGAACAGCACACCAAAACCAGCTCAAGGCCAATGTATACAGCTGATACCCCTTGAGCGAAGGATATTCCCCATTTACACCACTTGGGAATAATTCAGAAAATGAAAAGGAGGATTATAGTAGAGAAGAAGACCAGACAACCGTGCTCCTGGCAAGAAACACCGGCATAGCTGGAGTGTGGGAGAGCGCAACGGGCACCCTTCCCAGGCATCCTTCATCCAGGACAGCCAGGAAGAGCTTTTTCATCAGCCGAGCCAGCACCAGACCACAGGCACTGATTTATTTTCCATTCTGCCTTGTCGAAGACCTGCCTCAGGGAACTGCTGTGGGCTTCCCCATGGGCCTCTGCAAATGGGGGCTTTTGAGGAGCTGCATTCATAAACCCTTGATGTTGATGGGAACACTTTGGGTTGGCTGGAGGCCTAGGCACCTTGGAGAGTTAAGAGTTGTAACGGGTGATTTCTCACCTGTCTGAGGTCTCCTTGTTTTACAATGGGATGAATCATCCTTTAGGGGTGTTTTTCTCACACAAAACCATCAGAATCTTCCCCAATGATACATCCAGCCAGCTGACTCTAGAGAGCTTTAGCATAGAACCCACAGCCTATGTGAAGCTGGTGTAGAAGTTGACAGAGAAGTTGTTTAACGTCCCCTTAAGCTAATAACACACATTATTTTCACTATCCTAACTGTGTTATGAATCACTAATAATGAGATTAAAGCATCATATCTGATGAATGCTTGAGGAAATTTGTCTTTAGGTAAGTAAGCATGCAGACAGCTTATGCAAATTCATACCTGAAACTGTTAAAAAAGTGGTCCTGGTAGTGTAATTTCTGTTTCCTTTGTTGCAGATTAAGTCATATTACTTTGAGCTTTTTTCCAAATCCATAATGAAGATGACTGCATTGGGTGTTTTTGTCTTGTTACCAAACCTTGAGTGGTCCCTGACAGACCTTTTATGGCATGCCATCCCAAAGGGACAAGCCAGGAGGTGTCCCATGTATTGTAGGTTTGATGGTCAGAAAACACGACAGTGGTTCGTGACATTAGGGAGAGCACGTTTCTGTCAATCAACCTAAAGAAAAGGAAAATCATGCAGCTTTTTTTTAGGATTTTGTTAGTTTTTAAGAACATCAACAGAAGAAAATCCCCATGCTTGTGACTCCTCACCCTACCTTGTCCATCTCAGCTTTTCCCCGATGACCTTTTCAGTTCCTAGCTCTCCGTGTCTGACCATCCATCCACATCCGGCCCCGTGGTGCCACTGGGATGCTGTTCTTTACTGGAAGGCTTTACAGGAACGAGTGCTTTATTTCCTGTTTAGCAGCAAAGGTCTGACTCAGGCAATAAGGGTATTTATCCCCTTTTTTCACGTGTTTTATGTGGCACTGCATCAAATGGGTTACTCACGTCCTGCCTCACTAGCAACGACTTTGCTTGAGTGAGAAAGCATCTTTCTGTGTCCACTGAAAACATTAATGGAAATCACAGTGTTATGGGTCTTTCCACCTCCCTGCACCTGGAGAAACCTTCTCTCCCTCCTGCTGCTGCTCCTCTTGATGCTTATACAGCTCATTATCCTCTCCTTTCCCTGTGAAAATGCTGAGGGCTGAGGAAGTTGATGGTTTGAAGTACCAGACCGTGTCGACAGGCTCCTTAATGCCTCCTTAGGGAGCTCAGCTCCAGGTCTTGAGCCCTTGTGTCTAAGTGGGTCCTGACTCAAGGTGTGGAAGAGAAACCAACCCATTTTTTCCTTTTTTGCCTGAGATCTTCAGGGCTGGAAGAGGTTCACCTTGCTGAGCCTTCTCCTCTTGGGTTCATAATTCAGTGACCCCACCAACTACTTATTTTAATACGTCATTTTAAAAAAAACCTAAGCATTTAGGTGGATGTTTGTCCCATGAGCTGTACCCAGAACAAGTCATACAGTGATGGCACGGGCAAGCTTTGTGGGCTGCAAGCTTTCATTGGGCTTCTCCACTCCACAGCACACGGGTCCATGCCCGGCTGCAGGCAGCAGGTATTTGTGGCAGTTTGTAGAGAGTCTGAAGTGATGATTCTGGGATGTGAACCATCTTCATCAACCACCTGAAAGTACCAACTCTAAGGCAGGATGATGCTTTACATGCCCCCACAAACACTCCTTTGGTAGACCAAGGTGCAGAGAGAGAGAGGAGAAGTAGGATGGGAGGAGGGACTGCATGTTGCTGGGCTGAACAAAATGGAGAGAAAGAGAAGAAAACAAAGAAGCAAGGAAGAAACAAAGAAATAGAAGTGAAAAGGGCAACAACCAAAAAGCAAAAGTGATGTTTCAGAGGGGAGCAGATGGGGGAGCAGAGGACGGCTGCACCTAAAACATTTGATCGCTTCTAGCAGCCTCCTTCCCATATACCAAGACACACTTCTCCCAGTTAATATTATCTGCTATAAGTCAAAGGGAGAAGACTTCATATTCATTAATTACCTAAATGCCTGCCTTAGAAATCTGGCTGCAGGATGGGTTTTGCATGGCCAGTTCCTCCAAACCCAATGGCCAAATCCTGCCACCCTGCCCCTTACTGGCAGCAGGGGTTGAAATCTGCCCCCTCCTCTGATCAGTTAGCAATTTTCAGAGGGCTTGCAGGAACTTAATTATCCTGAAGACATCATCTGCACTGCCAAATGTTGGTTGAAATAAGCCACGGTTGAGAAAGGGTTACGGGGAGCTTGCCAGCCAGCGTGCCAACCTCACTGCCTTAAGAAACCAGGGTGAAAACGTGGAGGAAAAACAGCACAAAATCAAAAAAAAAAAAAAATTGGCTAATTTACTAATTACAATAGCAATAAAACTCAGTCATTAAAAAAGCAGTTAAAGCTGCAAACGAACAACTGCTTCAACAGTTATCGGTAACAGCATTTACAAGGCCCAAGTTCTCAAAACCCATGAAAACGAATAGCTCAGGATATCATAAATTTTATACTGCTCCCATAGCAAACCTGCACACAGCACACCAGAAAATGCATATTTCATTACCCCTCAACAACCTTAGCTCCCATGCAGACTGCAGGCATTCTTTTCGGTGTAATTTTATAATATGCACACAACTCAAAGCCTCTTTGTGAAAGAAACATAAAAATGATGCATGCGCATATTAAAGACTCGTATTTATCAGTCTCAAATGTAAGTTCACGTACATGCTTAATGTTACCATAAATCAACAGCTCTCTCCGTTAAACCATGTATGCAACCTTATTATCGAGAAAAGCTATTTATGAACACTAGAGCAAGTAATCCAACCGCCGTTTGGAAAAATATTTGTTAAGAATATTTCCTATCTGAACGAATTACTCAAAAGATACATCATGAAAGCAAAATAAAAACAAAACCCACCAATTAAAAATATGCAAGGACTTCATGCTCAAGGAGACGGCATTGGGAGGAGGAAGCATTTATTTCATATTTAATAAAAGCAGCCCCCTTAGTTAATCACACTCCTCAGGTGGGTGTTTGAGTCTTTGAGGATCCTCCATAAAGTCTGGAGGAAAGAAAAAAAACTCTGCCAAAAGGAGTTTTGATGATGTTTCAACCAGAACTGTAACTCCCTTTGCTCCCTTTGAAAACTAGTATTTCTTATTTAAAAAACAAACAAATCAAACAAACAAACAAAACCAACACGTGAAAAACCACAATCTATTGCTTCTTCAGGAGGTGAAGAGAGGACAGAAGCAGCAGCCTGTTCACCTTGGGCTTCCCTTTGCCACCAGGGACCCACCTCCTGCTTCTCACGCTGGCTAAAAGGGAGTCAGTCCAGTTATGGTGAGAAGAAGAACCCTGTCCCCCCTTCATCCCTATCCCTGTCCATCTAATGTGGTTTTGGGGCTTGCACCGAAGGAAAAATAGCTCCCCGCCACCTCACCCACAACCTTTTGCTAATATTCTGTGACTGTGTGGCTAAGAGCTCATTAGTATTGAAATTGGTTCGTACATAGTTCACTTGCAACTGAGGCTCCAATAAGCTTCTTATTTAGACCCTGCAATGCTACGAATTTATGCCCAGCTGAAATCTGTTACAATGCTACTGCATAGACATGCAATTTCATAGAGAGATAAGATATAGATCTGCTGTACTCTGGTGATTCTCTTTCAGAAGTGTACCTTGTCAGGCCATAATTTGATATTCTTTTACCATTTCTATGGGGGGGGGAAAGCCCTTTAATTTAAAAAAAAAGGAAAATCACATTTTCACCCTTTTGTTCAGTAATGACACAAATAGTAAAATGTTCAGATTACATCAGGGAATGGAAAAGCCCCATGGAGAAAAGACACTGACAAAAGCTTCATTTTCAGGTAAAATTGCATGAAGCTTGGGGCACTGCATACTCTTAACGATGGTTTTGTGGGGTTTTTTTCCCCCCAGCCTTTCATCCCTGTGCATCCCTCTGAATGTTAATAGATTTTACATGGGGACGTTTAAAAAAGACTGCGGAGAAATAGGGTTTTATCCGCTGTAATGTCTTCCAGAAATCTCAAAGCAATTTACAACTGTGAATAATATACAAGTAGCTTGGTGAGAGCAGGGGCCAGCAAATCGGATGCTGACTCCAGCTGCAGCTCGCATCCTGCTGTAAAATCAGTTTTAATCAGGATGCTTTTGGTAATATATATATGTCCGTGTGTTTTATTTTTCCTAAAGCTGCGTGAGATTTTTCACTCCTGCCTTGATAACTGTCAGAGAAAAAGGGAAGGGGATAGTCCCAAGGATGATGCCCTTACTGGGACTACGCCAGAGGATGGCACAGAGTAGGATTTAAGAAGTGCCAGGGCAGATGTTGAGTGTGGGGATGCCACACGCCAAGGATAGGGTCATGCACATCGGTGGTGCCTTCAAAGCCAGAAACGGGCTGTACAGAAGGAGTATGTGACTCTTCATTGGAGTCAAGAGAGGACCAGCATCTGGTTATGAAGTGGGGGAGTCGTTCCAAAACAGCACCTATAGGAAATAGCCTTGATGGCCACTGGGATTGGCAGGGCACCAGCTAAAGTGGAGCATTCCCAGGTTTGTTTGCATGGTAGGTGAATACTTAGTGGTGGCCCTGTACCCTACACCACCATGGCCAGCCTTCAGCACCGAAATGATCCACCGTGAGCCAGCAATGTGCCCTTGTGGCCAAGAAGGCCAATGGTCTCCTGGGGTGCATTAAAAAGAGCGTGGCCAGCAGGTCAAGGGAGGTCATCCTCCCCCTCTGTTCTGCCCTGGTGAGGCCACATCTGGAGCACTGGGACCAGTTCTGGGCTCCCCAGTTCAAGAAGGACAGGAAGCCGCTGGAGAGAGTCCAGTGGAGGCTACAAAGGTGATGAGGGACTGGAGCATCTCTCTGATGAGGTAAGGCTGAGAGACCTGGGTCTGTTTAGCCTGGAGAAGAGGAGATTGAGAGGGGATCTTGTCAATGCTGATCAATATCTGAAGGGCAGGTGGCAAGAGGATGGGGCCAGACTCTTCTCAGTGGTGCCCAGTGACAGGACAAGGGGCAACGGGCAGAAGCTGCAACACAAGAAAATTCATCTCAACATGAGGAAAAACTTCTTTCTTTTGAGGGTGGCAGAGCCCTGGAAGAGGCTGCCCAGAGAGGGTGTGAGGTCTCCTCTGGAGATATTCAAAACCCGCCTGGACACGTTCCTGTGCAACCTGCTCTGGGTGGACCTGGTTTGGCAGGAGATTGGACTAGATGATCTCTGAAGGTACCTTCCAACCCCAGCAATTCTGTGATTCTGTGAATTCCCACACTCACCTCCCTTGTGCATTTGTGGATGAGAGGGTGATGGAAACAAAGAGCGGGTGGATGAGCAGCCAGAGCCGTTCAGAGCCTGGGATAAAAGAGTCAGTCTGAAATCCTGAGAACAAAACACTGCTCTGGGTGTGTAGAGGTGATGGTGAGAAAGCGCACGGTGTAAACCTGAGCAGCACTTTGGTTTCATCTCCCTTGGCAGAGCATGGGGGTGTCCTGTCTTGGCAACAGTGAAATTAATTGTGTGCCCTTTTTCCATTTGCATCTGACCATAAGGCAAACTGCTGGATTTCACTTCAGATCTACATCTTTTCCAAGAGTTTTCTGTGGCAAGGGGAACATCAGGCAGAGGACTGTGGTCCTGCTCAGGGAGGCAAAGTAGCCGGGATCTCCTTGATCTCTTTCTGAGGACACTGTGCAGGTTCAGGTTTCGACTGCAAAGAATTTCAGTCCTGGTTTGTCAGGAGATTTATTGCTCCTCATGTCAGACTGTGTCAGCCAGGATCACCCTGAGCTGAGGAAGTTTTGGTCTCAAGTAGAAAAACTATGCCAGGATGTCATGAAATGGGTCTGGACTGGCAGGCAGTTCCTCAAGGGGCACCACCATCACTCTCCCAACCCAGTGGGATCCCTGGTAGCCCGAGCTCAGCTGCTCTGAGGAGAGTGATGCCCACTACCACCACCCTACAAGCAGCACCCTACAGCCAGGAAAGGCCCTCAAGGGATATGGTCAGGGAGCAACAGCCTCTTGACTGTTGTTTGCCCCAGAAACTTTGCAGACACAGTCCCTCCTGAACATGTTCACCTAACTGCAATGCAGAGTCTAGCTCTGCTTAGGCTTTGTGTGACCAAGACGTCATTAGCCTGTCCAGCCTGGAGAGAAGAGCACCCCAGGTTATCCAAGCAGCATCCACCTGCAAGGTCCCACTGAACCTGAGATATTGCAGTGCCAGGAGCTCTGTGTTGTAAATGGCTTCTTTTTCTTCTCCATCTAGAGTTTGTGATTTAAACCTTATCAATGCCACTAAACTTTTTAATGTATATCAATTGGGTAAAGTTCACAAACAAAGCAGGAATCGATTGGTGGAATAATAAAGTATTGATCACGTCGATGCTAACCGATGAACCTTCAGATCAATAATGAACACAGATCACATTCCCGTAGCACACTCAGTTACTGTTCACTCAGTGACACGCTCCGTGGGATGGTGGGTGGGAAGGGAAAACCACTTCATAGCTCCACACGTTTTGCAAAGCACTGCAGCGGGCGCTGCTTAACGAATGCATTTCTCCAGGCACCGAGCACTTCTCAGATGGGCTCTCCATTTCTGTAATCACCCTCTTAGCCTTTTCTGTTTCTGGCTGGAGTTTCTCTCTGAAATGTTGGCAGGGAGAAATACTCTATCGCCATTGCCTGTGTAACGTATGAGTATTTGCCTGCTTCTACCAGGCACGCCTCAACTGACACATTTGAGGGCTGCACGTACAGTTTCATGGCAGGATCACCTGAAGGGTTTGCCATCCTAGGCTGAAAACCTGGCCTTTTGCTGTCAGGTTTCCTGCTTAAAGCAGAAAGTTTGTTTCGGGGTTCCCGAGAGAAGAGGGGCACCAATATTGGTACTGCTTTGATTGCAATAATATTGATTTCACCTGTATTAATAGGCACAAAGACAACTGTGTATAAGCTGGATTTGGACACATTCAAGATAGGAATGAGAAGAAGGTTTCTAACCGTGACGTTCCTGGTTTCTGGGGACAGAAACCTCTTACTGTAGGTGTGGGTACGGTACAGCAGGATCCTGCCCCTGCTGGGGTGCATTATAGCCTGAAATCAGCCGTGCTCAGGAGGGACAAAGGGACCATATTCCCTGTGATCCCCTGCTGTCCCACAGTCCACACCTCCCAGCCAGAGCAGCACGGCCAGGCTCAGCTCACAGCCGACCCCTAAAGTACAGGAAACTACACAATTTTCACCACCAACGGTTTGAGGCTGGAGATTTTACACCTTAGGCTCCCTGCAATCTCTGACATGCCAGTGCGCGAGTGCTGGGGAGGGGAGGTCTACCCCAGCTGACATCTCGCCCACCGCTGCAGGGCTGTCCCGAGGAGCAGGGGCATGTCTCTCTCTGCCCTCCATTGCTCTCTATGAAAATCATGAGCAATTTTTTTTTCATACATCAGAGAAGAAAGCCGCTCCCTCCTCCTCCCCCCCCAGCCTGGTTCAGACAGGGCTGCGATATCAAATTGTTCTTTTTAGAAGAGCATTTACTGTTTCCAAAGGTTTAAGAGAGCAGGAGGTAGCTCATTCAGTTATTCACTTGGACTCAGAGCTGTTAGACACAGATCTTAATGGATAGTATTGATTGAAAGAAACAAAGCAGCAGTTTTCTTTCTTTCTATCAAGGGATTTCTAGGCTAAGATGAGAAGAGTTTGCTGGCTTACACTCTTAACAACAAAATACCATATTACAAGGTCCCCAGAAGTCTCTCAGGATAGCACAGCGGCGAGAGAAAGAAATGTGCAAGGTGTTAATGGGATAACAAATTAATAGAGAATAGGATTAGCGAGGGACACAGGCTGGTACCAGGGCTCCCGAGGTCTCTGGTGTCGAGGCTTAATCCATTCTTGGCATATTGTCCTCGCTGACAGATGAATACAATGGGAACCCACCTGATTCTTGGTGCCATTGGGATCCCAATGGCAGCTGGGACAGCGACAGCATTGTGAGCGGCCAAAATACAATTTTAGGGGAAATCAGCGCCTGCAGTACCTGGAAAGCTAGTGTAATTCTGTCCTGTAGCATCTGAGAACTGTGACGAAGCAGCAGGCTTGGAAACAGTTTTAAAATCATTACCTGACTCTCTGTTGTCCCATGCAATTTTCCCATCCATCTGCCAGTCATTTGGAAAGGTCAAGAGCAAGGACATGCAAGTTTGGGGACCTGAGACTCACTGCTGCATCTAGTTCTGGTTTGCTGTCATCCACAGGCCGATGGCCCTGGCCACCAAGGCTTTTTGAGCAGACCATTCCCACGTGGGCAATTGTCTGGGCACGCCAGGCTCCACCAGCCTATCAGCCATCGCAGAGGTGACAGTTGAACCCAAAACTATTGTCATTGTCACCTTCCTCACTAAAAGACTTTGAGTCGCACCTCCAACTTCAGGATCTTGGGCTTGGCAGAGGCTAGTTTTACCAACAGAACAACCCATGCCCTTTCTCGGGGTACCAGCCCCTGAGTATTTGGGAAGCCAGCGTGAGCTGTGATGTTTATGCTCCCTGTTTTATTCCGTTCCAGACTTCTAACCGCTTCAACCAGCACTGGGTATACCAATCCCCTAGGCAGCTTTTCACACCTCAGCCCTCCACTCCAGCCACCTTGGGCGCCCTTGAAAGTTCCCCTGCCTCTCATAAAATATTGGTCTTGGGCCTTTTAAATGAGCGAGAGATCCTGATAACACACCAGCCACAAGCTGCCCAGCCCTACTGGCATGGAGACAAAAACAAAAGGGCTTTCACTCCTGCTCTGCTTTTGACAGTGAGAAGAGGGATGGGTCACAGGATGGGACCTTTCATTGCCTTTAACGGAGATGCCGATTTTGGATGGGCCGTGAAGGTCAGTGAAGTTTTGGAGGGTGGCAGTGGTGCTCGGTTGTGAGTGCGATGCTCTGCAATACTTCATCCAGCGCTGTAACACCTCCTAGACAATATTCTGTCTCTCCCTGACTTTGATGAGTCACTTATTATTTCTGCTTTTTCTTTTTTTTTTTAAGGGCCCCCTGTCTTTCCTAGATCATGTTAACAAGACAGCTACGGAGAATGGTGGCCCTAGGGGTCTTCATTAGTTCCTCCCGGATTTATGTTCCCTGCCAGTTTAATACAGTGTTTTGGGCATGGCTGCACAATGATGGGGTCACAGCGAGTTTCCAGAGGTCAAGACCTTGATCCTTTTATTTATAGCTAAAAGGGAGAGGAGCTCTAACACTCTTTAGTCATTGCAGGGCTCCAGTAAGGAAAACACTGACAACAGGAGGGATATCTGCACAATCACATTTGGGATCCACATGGTGCTCCGTGTGTAAGGCGGTGCCGTGCGATGGAGCTCCAGCGGATCTACAAAGCCAGTGTTTGGTCCTACAGGAGAATGTGTAGAAGGTGGAGACTCCACTCACATTGCTCCAGGGTGCGAGACTGGTGTGGCCCTTTGGGTAGATCCCATGAGAGAAGCCCTATTTCCATGTATCCCTTTGAAATTAAGAGCCTGTAAAAATTTTACCCGCACCCTGCTGTTGGAGGTGAAGGGAGCAAGGTAATGCACGCTTCCTATGGGTTATGTTCAGTCATCCCAGAAGAGATCTGAGCTGGAGACCTGAGCGTGGTCTCCCAGCCCAGCTGAGCTGCAAAGCTGGCTGCTCAGATAACTTTTATTCTCCTCTTCCAGCTTTATTCCCCAGTACAGGCAGTTTTGCACCGCTTGTATCATCCCCATCCTCATGCCCACTTGCAAGGGCACACTTGGTGCGTCTTGTCACCTTCCCTGGTACAGCTGACCCCATCTCCATGGGGGCACCTGCAACACCATCTTTTTCTTTTTTTTCAGATGCTCTCACTGCTGCTGGCAGGAAATTTGCTGTTGGTTAGCAATGGAAATGCTACCACCTTCAGGATTCCCTCACACCTTTCATCTCCCATCAGGGCCAGAGAAGCTCACACATCACAAACACTCTCAGCACCGGGTCTGCCGATGAGCTCAAAGGGTGATGAGCAGGTTACCAGAAAAAGCGCCCCCCATACCCCCCATCAAACACTCAGCTGGGAAAAATAATCACGGCTGCATTCAAATGAATACATCTTGATTTACACCACTGGGTCCATGCTAATTTGGAGCAGCTGGGGCCAGGCTTGTGCTAGACTACTATAAAAAGACATTCTGCCTGCCAGCCCTTCCTCTCTCACAACTCTAACCCATAATTTAGTAAGTGATAGATGACCTAAAGAAATTCCTGGGTAGCTGTAAAGTGAGAGGAAGAAAGAAACAATTTTGTTGTGTAGGCTACCACTGGCAAAGAAGTGATTGCACTGGTACTACATAAAGGTAAGAAATCTAGAAAGTAACAATAATAATGCATGAATTTCAACATTCGGGAGGCATCATAATGGCTAATGATTGAATGAAGGGTTACAGTGGGCTGCTCACGCCCACATTTCTCTGAAACAGCATCCTTTGGCAAATTCAATATTTCAAAGTCCCCCTGAAGATTTATTAAAACTGACAAAATTGTTCTAGGTTTGAGGAATAATGAGCTCCTCCAAGCTTTTTTTCAAAGAATTAAAGAAAATCACGAGTCCAATCCTTCGTTAAATCTGTTGCAGCACAGGTGAAACTCAACATCAGCTATTTGTCTATTGGGTGTCTTCAGAAGCCTCGTTTGCTTGATCTTCTCTGCTTTATTTTAGATTAAAGCATTTCTAGTACACAGAAAGGGCCTGAATGGGGTGTATTTAGCTGAGCCCAGGCAGAGCAACTCACTGCTGCCTTGACTGGCATAAATTCATAAAGATTTTATGCACCTCCCATACCTTCCCATTTAAGAAAGGAGCTGGAGCGATCAGACATGATGCAGGGGGAGAAAAAACAGCCCAAAGCAGTTCTTCGGCCCTCTCCTGTTTCTTGTTTAATATTAATGGAAGTGTTTTATGCTTATGTAAGTTAGATACACGCCAAAGAAATTTGAATCAAGGTGTTAATACTTAACACAAACAAATCCCCTGCTGTTTCCTAGGGCTTAAAAAAGGTGATCAAGGCTTATTAGGATTAAGGGTTCATTTCAACTGAATTGATCAGATGGCATTTGGGTGTAATTTAAGCTAAAAATACAGGGGAGGAATAATCAGATTTTTATTTCTATATGAAATTGTCTCCTCCTCTCCCTCTTTCCCTGCCATGCACACACGCGAAACACACTTACCCTGAGCAACATTGGCTGGTTTTGGGAGGGGTTTTTTTTGTACACTGGGAAAAGTTATTTGGACTGGATCTGCCGTGAAGACAACCGATGCCTTGTTTCTCATCTGACGTATTTAAGCATGTTCCTTTCTCATGTCACTTTTCAGTCTTGAGACACGAAGGGTGATTGTCAGAGCCACGTTGCTTGAGCCACGCAATTTAGCTTCCACCATCATCGTTGTTTCACAGTTGCAATCACTGATATTTCTTGGAGTACGTACCGAAATACGTCCAGACAGTGGAAACAGGAGCTGGAAGAGGAGAGGAGAGGGATGCTCTTTGGTGGAACAACATTGCCATCTCATGGTGCAGGTGCATCCCTACAAAGTCTGCAGTGATGCTCCCATCCACAGCGTTCAAGGTCGCAAGCTCCGGGTGCACGTGAGTCCCTCTGCGGAAAATCCAGGTAAGTACGCAAACTTCACTAGTCTGCTCCCAGCCGTAGAGATGGAGGGCCTTGACCAGGACTAGTCTCAAGACAGGATTTTCGGACATCCACCAGCAACCTCTCACCGGTCCTGTTTCCCCCATGACAATCCCGACGCTGTCTCTGCACCAGCCCTTGCTCTCTTCACTTCAGAGTTCTTCTGTTAATTCTCGTTTTCTCAAGCTTCACTAATAATTTCCCATGCGGCACCATATCAAATGCTTTATTGAACTCCAGATAGATTAGATCTACCAAATTTCCCTTGTCTGGAAAACCAATTATCTTATCAAAGGGAGATGTCAGCACAGTCTGGCACAAACTGCCTTTGGTAAACCTGTGTTGCACTTTATCTCATTTTTCTCAGTGCCTTTAATTAATGTTTCCTTCAGAATTTGTTCTACAATCTTGTGCGGAACTATAAACGGGTTAACACATCCGTAGCTGGCTAGCTCATGCTTTTCATTTTCCTTATCTTCCTTTGCTTTCCTTATAATCCATTTGCTTGTGGGGGTTCAATCTGTGCCATTTGACCCGCAAGACTCATTAGAAATCTCTGCTCTCCCCTCTGCACACCGTGTGCTGCTTCTCCCCAATGGGATGGAGATTTCCGCCACCCCTCAGGCTTCATCTGGGTCCCCTCTGGGGTCCTGCTTTCACTGCAGATGTGGCTGTTTTCATTCCCCACCACTTATTCCAGGTAACTGTCTTCACTCCCTCATCCATGTCACCTTTACCATCTAAAACTAATCATCTGTTTAATTTGGATGGAATGATTTGATTACCCTTTAGCCTGGTCCTGCTTTTGCTGGCTCTCTGTCCTCCTTTCTGCCTACTTTTAATTATTTCACTAAGGAAACTTTCAATGGTTTCCTTTTTCCCTTACGTGTGCACAGTCACTCTTAGCCTCGCTCCAGCCTTCCCCTCACTTTGAAGATGCAGCTTTCTGCTGTCCTGACATTTTTGTCCATGCATGTCATCTCTCCATCTACTCTCTCTACTCTGAAATCATAGAATCACAGAATGGTTTGGGTTGGAAGGGTTTGGCCTTTACAGGCCATCTAGTCCAACTCCCCTGCCATGAAGAGGGACACCTTCCACTACACCAGGTTGCTCAAAACCCCGTCCAACCTGACCTGGAATGTTTCCAGAAACGGGGCACCTACCACTTCTGTGTGCAACCAGGGCTTCACTATGCTCAATAAAAAAATTTGTTCCTTATATCTAGTCTGAATCTTCTCTCTTTTAGTTTAAAGCCATTACCCCTTGTCCCATCACTACAGGCCCTGTTAAAGTCGGTCCCCATCTTTCTTCTAAGTCCCCTTTAAGATCTGGAGTCCTTCATATGAGCACAAATTTCCAAAGAGGGGGGAGCAGAAGGCAAAAAAGGATGGCTGCACGTTGTCCATGCAGGATAGATCTTCAGGCCTCTGAGATACCTCTGCAACTCCCAACTAATTGCAAAAATTATTCTTGCCATTGGGAGAGAAGAGGTCCTCCTCTAAACGTGCCAGTGCAGAGTGCTGCTCACGGGAAGGTCTCATGACATCTCTGATGTCATGGGTACATAGGTTGTCACGAGAGTTAATGAGGGCTAGTTCCCTATGAATTTTAGCCACCAAAATGTAGTTCTGATTTTTCTCATCGGAAGACTGATGACATGGCATGACTGAAATGAAGGTAATAGGAAGTGACTGGTTCCTCCACTCTCTTGCAACAGTCCAAGAGTCTGCAACTTGCAGAATTAGGCCATATTATTGCAAAGGAAAATCCTGAATTCTGGATAGGGATGTGCTGAGAATATCACAGTGTGGTGGCAGAACAACTTGCCATCACACTGAGATCGTAAGTTTAAATTTTACCTAGCATTTGTAATAAATGTTCCCTTCGTCTATCAATGGGTACTTGCTCACATAGGCTGGGGAGCAGAAGGTGCTCACAGTGATCTTCTTTGCCATTGTGCACGCCTGAAAAAAAAGCCTGGAAAATGCAGCCTTCCCAGCAGTCTGTTAGTTTTGTTTTGGCAGATGCTCATCCAAATGTTGTGTTTTGGCATGGTGGAATCCCATCTTTTTTGAATCCATCCGATTGGACTCATATCAAAATATGCTGACAACTAGATTGGGCCTCTTGGAAAGTTGTGCGAGCTGCTAATTTTCCATGTTACAATGCCATGGCAGCTCTTTGGATGTGGGGGGGACACCATGTTGATCATGTGAAAAGGGAGGTCAGGATGGAGCCCCACGGAGGCAGTGAGGGGACTTGATGATCACAATGGGGGAGAAATAACCATGGTGAAGAAGGACTCATTCTACCATAAACCCTTCTGTGATGGCAGGGGAGACCGGTCCGTGTTAGCATAGTTGCTGGAGTGCCTCCCAGGCAGCTCAGCAGCCCCTTCTGCCTTTTTTTTCCACTCCCCAGGCTGTCAGCTAGCTGGAGGAAAGCCATTTATCACAGCTGATACGCTCTATCCATTAGTTATCTAGATTTAGCTTGCAAGTGCATAATTTATGGTCAGTTGGTTCATCTCCTCTGCTTGTTGTCAATGCACAGCATTTCACGGAGAAGCTTCTGAGAATAAAAGCTGCAGCACTGAAGGTGCCCATGAGCAGGGAAAGCCCCACCTCCAAAGTACATGAGCCAAGGAGGCCCACACATGGGCCATGGGAACAAGCGGGCTAATAGGTGTCGATAAAGGCTTTCAAGCAAACAACCTCGTTGTCCTCCTTTGCAATCTTTGGATCAGGAAGTCATTCTGCTGAGATTTGTTTTCCTTTCCTTCCTCTGCACATAGAATAGAGCAGGCAGAAAGTGTGAGGCTGTTATTAGAGGCAGAGCTCCAAGAAATCAAGGAAAAAAAAAAAATCTCACAGAAGCACGAGTTGTGCCCCAAACTAAATTTACCTGAAATGTGTTATACACAACCTTATAATGACTTTATTTCTGTTGTGATTGTTGCTGTTGTTCTGCTTAATACCCTTCTCATTTAAAAAAAGAAAAACAAAACCTAAACTACCCTGTAGCAATCACTACAGAAATATTATTTGTTTGTATTATTCTTTAGGTGGTTCCTGTGCTGGAGGCAGCAAGTAGTTACAATCACTCAGTACATAATAGAGAAATTCATTCCAATAATAATAACAACATTTATTATTTTTGAAATATGAATCTGATGAATTCATGAATATAGAAAGCTCTTGTTGCTGGCTGTCCACAAAATGCTAATAAAATCAAGCATGATTTTTCTGATAGACTTTTGCTGTAGATTTCTAATGTGCTTACTCCAGACACTGTGCATCCACCACTGCTCAGCGCCCAGCTCCTGGCCCTGCTGTGTGTTTGGATCCATCTTCTCCCCATGGACCGGTACAGGTTAGGGGCTGACCTGCTGGAAAGCAGCTGTGTAGAGAGGGACCTGGGAGTCCTGGTGGACAACAAGTTGCCCATGAGGCAGCAGTGTGCCCTTGTGGCCAAGAAGGCCAATGGTCTCCTGGGGCGCATTAAAAAGAGCGTGGCCAGCAGGCCGAGGGAGGTCATCCTCCCCCTCTGCTCTGCCCTGGGGAGGCCACAGCTGCAGTAGTGGGTCCAGTTCTGGGCCCCCCAATTCAAGAAGGACAGGGAACTGCTGGAGAGAGACCAGCAGAGGCTGTGAAGATGATCAAGGGAATGGAGCACCTCTCTGATGAGGAAAGGCTGAGAGACCTGGGTCTGTTCAGCCTGGAGAAGAGAAGACAGAGAGGAGATCTCATCAACTCTCTTCAAAATCTGAAGGGTGGATTGAAGGAGGATGGGGCCAGACTCTTCTCAGTGGTGCCCAGCGACAGGACAAGGGGCAACAGGCACATCCTGGAACACGGGAAATTCCATCTCAACATGAGGAAAAACTTCTTTCCTGTGAGGGTGGCGGAGCCCTGGAAGAGGCTGCCAGAGAGGTGGTGGAGTCTCCTTTTCTGGAGACATTCCAAACCCCGCCTGGACACGTTCCTGTGCAACCTGCTCTGGGTGGATCTGCTCTGGCAGGGGGTTGGACTAGATGATCTCCAGAGGTCCCTTCCAACCCCTGCTGTTCTGTGATTCTCACAACAGCAGTGGTGGGATCGGGCATGCCTGCTCACCCTGTGGTGCAGGCAGCCTTTTTCTTCTGGTATTATTCAGGGAATGGCATCAACCACTCTGTCCCCATAGAGCAGAGCACGGGAGGGCATGGATCAACATGGGGCAGATCAACTTGCTCAGGGCACTGTGCAAATACAGAGCATTTACAAATGTTTGTTGTATTATAAAAAAATGCCTTTTCTTAGAGGCAAAGCAACCAGTTGTCTGGAGTTTTACCACTCTCTACCGTTTCTCTTTTTTTAGGGGTGGGAGCTCTGTGGGATCCAGCAAAACCAGGTTTGCAGCCGTGGGTAGGACCTGGGTGGATTTGCTCTGGACCGCCCTGTTCACGTGCGATGGGCTCTGCTTGGTGGTGGTGGTGGTGGGTTTTGCCTTGCAGGCACTGCGGGATGGACACAGCCTGACTCTCGGTAGCTGAAATACAATCTTTAGCCAAGTAAACTGGTAGTTTACACTGGCTCCGGTCACAGGTAACAGAACTGTTTCTAAAGGGAGGAGATTTTTAGAAATTGTTTTTTGCCAAGTGGGGCCCCAAGGTCTGATGGTGTTTGCGCTCTGATATACCAGCACAAAAAGCCTTCCTGATGGAAAGGCAGGTTTAGAAGCACCCCCAACTAAACCATCTCCCTCTATATACAGCATCGTGTCTTCAGTTAACAACCCCTCGTAAAAAAGCAAAGGCTGCCCAATGCACAAACCACTTAAAAAATCAGCTAGTTCCCCAAAGTCCTGGTATCATGATGTATAAATTAATATCACAAAGGGTGACTAAACTGAAGCGGAGGGAGGCTATAATAATGCACAGGTGTTTGCAGAGCGTGATGCTGTCACAAGCTGGGAAGTTGCAAAACGCTTGACAAAGTAAAATTAGGCATGTAAAAGTAAACTCTTCTCATATTGCAGATACGGTGGCTGCCTTTTTTGTCGTTATGCTTGCTTTATCTCTAAAGCTGTATGGACATTGCGAGTGTTAGCAGTACAAATATGGAAACCTTTAAGCCCAAATATATTGCTTTACAATTGCTTGTAACCTGGCACAATTCAGCTCCTTGCATTCCTTCCTCTGATATTTTTTCCTCCGTGCATTAGTGCCTATGGCCCTGCCTTCCTCTGAATCGACCCACGAGCTCGCATTTAAAAGGTCTAACCCTGGGTCCCTCTGTTTATAAGAGAGTGGTATGAGCTTCTCTTCTGCCCATATGCATGTAAAGTATAAGTGTTTTATTGTTTCCCAAGCGACAGCTATTGATTTCTGGTAAAATAACTAAGAAAGCTCAAAAGGAGCAAATAAATTTTCTACCAGATCAACATAATTATAAAAAAAGACACAAGCTTTCAGTAAATGCCAAAAGATATACATGCTGGCAGTTAACAACAGCAAGCAGGATGCCTAAAAGGATTAGTGTACAAAGGGAGCAAATCCAGGCATGTTTTGACCTGCATTTGTGAGCTTTCAGGCTGGTCTTCCAGAGATCTTACTCAACACTGAGCACCATGAGGTGAGGAAGGGTTTACTCCCCTTGTCTTGGCACATAGGAGGCCATAGCTGGCTACTGAGTCCAGCTTTGGGCCCACAGTATAAGAAAAACATTAGAAAACCAGAGAGGACTTTGTGGAGGGCCACCAGGATGATTATGGATGGTCACGAGGTAAGAATGGGTAAGAAATCCTTTTGAATGTTACTGGGGCCAAATTCAGACCAGCAGCTGGTTGGGCTCATGGAGAGCAGTGCTCGGCCATTGCTGGAGCACCCTCGAGCAGCCACATTGATGCACCTCCATTTCTGGAGGAGATCTCCAGAGCAGATATGTTCATCCTTTCATGGAGCAAAACTGAAGCAGATTCCCAAGCTTGGGTATAAAACAAACCTCATCTCTGACTGGAGCAAGGGTAGGGTTGCTGTCTCTAAGGTTATTCAGGATAAAGAGAAATCTCCACAGGGTCTCTGCTATTGAGAAGATGATGGTTTGGGTGGGCTCTAGAGCAGAAAGCCAGGCTGTCCCAGTGAGCACTGTCCCTGCTGCAGAGCATCAGGCAAAGCGGTTGAACATCTGCAGCCTGAGGCACTGGATGTGCTGCTAGAAGCAGCCAGCGTTGCAGGTGGACCAAACCTGAGCAGGCACACCATGGGCCAAGGCTGGTGCAACACTTGCCCTATAACCATGGTGTTCAAGACTGAAATGGTGCTCTGCACTTGTTGGATGTGCAGCAGGGTGGAGAGGTGAAGGGAAAACACGGCTTTGTCACTGGTCACCTTGCTGGGAGCCAGGACCTCAGTCTGCTGCAGACCGCTTATGTGACACTGGGGTGTGATTTTCACCTCCCTTGGCCAGGCCACCAAGCCCTTGGGGATGCAGGGAGACCTGACACAGGCTCTGCATGCAGACTCCCATTTTTCTGGGCTCCCCATGCAGTGAAGAAAAAACCAGGGTCCTCCAGAGGGCAATGCAGAGCAGCACCGGGATTTTCATAGAATCATAGAATGGTTTGGGTTGGAAGGGACCTTAAAGACCATCCAGTGCCACCCCCTGCCCTGGGCAGGGACACCTCCCACCAGACCACTTTGCTCCAAGCCCCCTCCAACCTGGCCTTGAACCCCTCCAGGGATGGGGCAGCCACAGCTTCTCTGGGCAACCTGGGCCAGGCTCTCACCACCCTCACAGCAAAGAATTTCTTCCCCAGATCTCATCTAGATCTGCCCTCTTCCAGTTCAAAACCATTACCCCTGCCCTTTTGGCTAATCCCTGTATTTAATTTCTTTTGCGTGGGTGTGGAGCACACACTGGTCTCAGTCCAAGTATCTTGGCAGTGCCCCATCCACCAGCGCAGCCCCCAGCTCCATGCAGACTGGGCTTACCCATGTGTGTGAGCCTGCTTGTCCCCTCCCCTGCTCCCTTTCCAGCAGGCTTTGTGGGACCTAAACTCACCTGTCGGCTTGGTGGGGTACAGGCAAAGCCATTGCAGTGCATCTGGCCCATTGCACCATGGGGCAGGAGAAGGGGGAAGAGTCCTGGTGAGATGCTGGCAGCTCACAGCATACAGGTAGGGGGCTGAGAAGGTACAAGGAGGTTTGCCTCAGTGTGTCTGACATATGAAGAGACAGCATGAGTCCAGCCCTCAAAAGCACTTTTCTGAGGCAAAGATGCTCGTTTAGAAGATCAGAGCCCAGCCAGTCCTGGGGCTCGACCTCTGGAGGTGCAGAGGTCAACAGAAGAGTCCTCGAAGATATATAACCCCATTTCTGCCTTAAAGTGCTTTCCCAAAAGCTCCCACCAAGCAGCTGGGGCTGTGGGCAGCCTGTATTCATGCGCAGCCCTCTCCCTTTGAGCCTGGGCATTTTGGCTCATAGTTTCATCATCTCCCCTATATGCTGGTGAGAGGGTCTGCTCCGGGCTACAGCCTTACACTGCCCCTTCTACGGGACTGGGTTGCGCAGAAAATTCCCCTCCTAACTCCAGGGCAAGGGGCTCGGTGGCACATGGAGGCAGCGGGGGGAGCTGGTGCAGGAGGAGGGTGCTTTCACCTTGTGCAAGATAAAAACTGGGCTGAAACTTTTAATAACAGCTGCCATCGGTTCCCATGCATGCCCCCATCCTGTAGGCTCAGCAGACACTGTGTATGTGCACTGGGAAGGGAGGGAGGGACGGACGGATGGACATGTTCATCCCTTGAGGAGCTCCTGGCTTTGGAGCTGGACATTGGCCATCCTATTTCCTTGCAGGTCAAACTGTGAACGATGGACCTGGGCGAGTGTTTGCTGAAGGAGAGGGTTTCTCGCAGAGAGGTGTGTCGGGGCACGAGTGCTCCTCACCTACGTCATTCCCCGAGGGACTTCTTTGGAGCTGGAGCCCTCCTTGCATTTTCACCCAGGGCGCTATCTGCTGATTAAGCCCTGACTATCTCGACTGTTTTCCGTGGGCACTGTTTGCTCTGCGGCAGCATTAGCATCCTCCGCCAGCTCTCCGCAGCAGGAAGCACGTATGCAGGAACACAAACAAAGCCGGGGGCTTGCCCTTTGCACCCTGCCATGGGGCGAGGTGGGGTGCCCCCGAGCTGGCCAGGAGCAAGTGGGCACACCCTGGCATATTCAGTAGCTAAGTTTTTTCAGAGCAGGCGGGCTGGGTTTTTTTGCTGCTACCACAAGCCATGGAGGGGATGAGTGGAGCACTTTTTGGTGCCTTATAAAAACTCAGTCATTGCCATTGGTGGAGAGAGGTGGTTTTCTGGGTGGTAAATGAGTGGTTTTGCCATGTACATGATGTGTGGGACTGTTGGCACCCATCAGCTGTCCAAAGCTTCCAGCCGTGGATATACAGCCTTGACAAAAATCAGGAGGAGAAGGGAAAAAGGTGCAGGAGAGGAGCTGCACAGAGCCTGATTGCTGTGGGTGATGGGGAGCTGGGGGTTTGCATCCCAGTGGGGTGCTCTGGTCTCCTTGCATGGGCTGAAGGCACTGGTCCAGCACAGGGCAGGAATGCAGGAGGGATGTTCTGCGGAGTTCTCTTGGGTGCTACAGCTCCATCTCTTCCTTACAGCTTCTGCTGTCCCAGCACTGAACAGCCACTGAAGTTCATACCCCTTATGAAGGGCCAGGAAGGTTCTAGGGGATTCTTCCAACCTGAGGTGGGTCATCTCCCTAGTGCTTAGGGACATGGTTTAGTGATGGTTTTTGTCAGTGTTAGGTTGACGGTTGGACTAGATGATCTGAAAGGTCCCTTCCAACCTAGGCAATTCTATGATCCCAACCCTGGGGGCACCTGATGGTGCTCCTGTACCCCTCAGGGCATCCTCCTGGGGACAGGTTGCAGGGACGAGCAGAAACTCTGATGGATCAAACCTCCCTGATCTTTAACGGGGAGCTGGGCAGGAGTCAGAGCTTGTCAGGCAGCCAGTTCAGGATGTGTGGTGTTATTTGTATGTGATTGTGTTGGAGGCCCTGTTGTTGCCTTCTTTGGAAGTATTAGAGTATCAGTGCCACGCCAGCAAAGTTGTTCTTTGCTATAGGGCAAAGAGATCTATGCTATGGTGCAAAGTAGCCTCCATAAATGCTGTTCTAGATATGAAGAGAAAGGGCTTAAATGATGTAAACCACCCCCAAAAGGTGCAAATGGTGTGCCTTTTGGCACCCACTCAGTCCCACACATCTCTCCTGACCCTCATAGGTTTGGTTGCCCGAAGGACCTCGCGCTGGGCGCTCCTGTGTGCCTGCGCCTCTGAAAGCACAGCCCTAGCTCCTTCATCAGCCTTATCTCAGTGCAGCAAGAATGCAAACACCAGAGCTGGTGGAGAGCAAGCCATGAGGCTGCTCCAAGCCCTGGCAGGGCAGAAGATAGTCGAGAGGCAGTGCAGCTCCTCTGGCACAGGCAAAGGGCTCACCACCAACTGCGGATACCTTCCAGCGTGGTTCTGCTCGGCTTTACTTCCCAACAGACTGCATGCTTTGCCTGCTTTTTGCAGCCAAGAGGTGAGTTTTGTTTTATCTGTATAAACATGTCATGTTGTAGAATGCCAAAGCAGGTGAGAAGTGGTGCGGTAAGAAGCCCCTTTGCTGGCGTGCCTTGCTGGAGGTTGGGAAGGCTGCGTTAATTACAGCCCGCAATGAATAGGATGTATTCTTCTACAGGTTTTTCATCTGCAAGAGGTTTCCAAATGTGCCTGGTGTTAAATCTGGAAGGATTGTGTGTGCGTGTATGCTGACTTGAGAGTAGCTGTAATTTACTCGAGCAGATTCTGTAAAGAGGTGAAAGTAAACTGGTGTAGGTTCAAGCCATGCCATGTGTGTCCCAAACGGGGACTGCCTCGGGGTTATTTCCTGCCAGGAGAAATAGTGATCATCACCCAGTGGGATGGCTGCAGACCCAAATGCAAAACCCACTGGTTCACGGAGGAAAGGCGCAGTTTTGGGGACAGACAAGAGGATGAGAGTCTCTCTTTTGACTCCCGGGGGACACCCAGGAGCTGTGGGGATGAGGAATTCAGTGAGCGGAGTTTGGCATTGCTGGAGGACTGTGCTATGTGTATTATTTACCTGTGGAGCATAAACCGTAATTCATAATTCATAGGGCAACAAAGATGATGAAGGGATTGGAGCATCTCCCTGATGAGGAAAGGCTGAGAGAGCTGGGACTCTTTAGCCTGGAGAAGAGAAGGCTGAGGGGAGACCTTATCAATGCTTCCAAGTATCTCAAGGGTGGGTTGAAGGAGGATGGAGCCGGACTCTTTTCAGTGGTTCCCAGTGACAGGACGAGGGGCAACGGGCACAAGTTGGAACATGGGAAGTTCCATTCAAATAGGAGGGAAAACTTCTTTCCGGTGAGGGTGCCAGAGCCCTGGAACAGGCTGCCCAGGGAGGGTGTGGAGTCCCCTTCTCTGGAGATCTTCAAGCCCCGCCTGGATGCAGTCCTGAGTGATGTGCTCTGGGCAACCCTGCTTTAGCAGGGGAGTTGGACGAGATGATCTCTAGAGGTCCCTTCCAACTCTGACAATTCCGTGATTCCGTGCTAATGCAGGTGACTCACTTCAGGCAGTCTGAAACTCAAACCCAATCTGAACTAAAGGGCTGTGCAAAATGAAAGCTGCAGCCGCTGTTATTTTTTTTTTTTATTATTATTTTAAAAAAATCCTTTTTGGAGAATACTTAGTCCTTGTGCAAGCTGAGCCCACGTTTTGCAGCCCAGTGGAGCCGGTTGTGCGCAGTGTGCTGCCCTGGGAGGGGATTCCTCTGCCCAGGCTGTCCCTGCAGGGACCTCAGCGCTTGCCATGGGGTCAGGCTGGGATGTGCATAGATTTCCTCCCTCCCTTTGGTGGCATTTACTTAAAAAAACATCCCACTGTCCCTCCCCACCACACGTGTCTGGCGGACACCTCGGTGGAATTATCACACATTCCTAGTAATCTCTCTTGTAGTCTCCCACCCGTTTTCATCCTGCACTTGAAATACTGAAATTGCCCGGAGAAAAGAAATATCTTTACAAGATGGGCCATCAAGCCAGCATGCCGTCTGCTGCATCCAGAAAAGCAGCCCACTCAGCAGGGTAATCTATTCAATGGCTGGGATTTATTTTTAACATTTTGGTTCTGCAGTCCTTTTAACTTGAGCAGGGAAGTGAACATTTTGATAACAGCAGCCTCCAGGTCAAATGTGATGAGAATTCATAACTCGCCACAGAGGGGTTTTGGAAAACCAACCAAGCAAAACAATTTCCCAGAATGAGACGATGAAGATTCACGTTTCTCTTCACAATGTCATACACAGAGACAGTATCTGTTGGAGTGTCTACTTATTCTCTCTCCACAATTTGCAAATAAAATGCCTCCCGGACTATTTTAAATTTGAACGGCTATTGCGAGCACGGCTTTGCTAGGCTGCTCGTAAAGATCCGAGACATCGGATCTTTAGGCCATCAAAGAAGAAATATTAATCCGGTAATGGGAATGTCCTGATGGTCCCAATTCTAATCAAAGCAAAGCCCGAGTTTTCTCCTTCGAGCAAAGGGAGTAGCATCAAGATTTAAAAAAATTGCAAGGAGGGAGCTCCAGTCCCTGGACTGCAGTGGAGCAGCAGAGAAACAGCAGCAGGCAGGGGTTAGGTCAGAGCTGGGGCTGGGGAAAAAAACCAAAGAAAAAGCCTGAAAATCTGGCCAAGCTGAGATTGGTGAGGGAGCTGCTAGGAGGCAACTTTTTCTTTCTGCTTTATTTCCACATGGCTGGAGTAAGTCAGAAGAATGCATCTGAGGAAGAGGCAGGAGGGGGAACGTGGAAGGAAGTTTTGTAGTTTGAGTAATGTAGTTTGTTTGAATCTTGCTTCGGCTGGCGTTTCCTGAGCCCTCTCGTGTGGGGCTGCATGCGGTTCACGCTGCACCTGGGCATTGCGGGGGCTGCAGGGCTCTGCAGCACAGGCTGCTTTATGGGCAGGCTTGGGAGAAAGTAATTTCCAAACCTCTTGTATTTGCTCTCCCTTCCCTGCCTTCCGTCCAAACTCGTTATCTGCAGGGAGGCCCTGGGCATGGGGTGCTGCCGCTCACAGCGGGGGCTCCTCTGCAGAGTGCTGGGGCAACCAGAGAAAGTGGGAAAACGAAAGGAAAAATAATAATAATAATAACCAAAAACAGGAGCATTCATAGAATTATGGAATGGTTTCCTCCTCTGCAGGCTGCAGACCTGCTGGTTTCGTCCAGCACATTGGTGCCTGGTGGCTATAGCATCGTCACCCACTTCCACGCCTGGCATCTTCTTCCACCGTGTCGTGGGAATCCAGGGTGTAATGAGAAACTGTGTGCAGCGGCAATGGAAAGCAACAAAATTTGCTGTGCGGCACGGAAGGCTGTACTGTTGGGAGCAGTCACTGCTTTAATATTTAATTCGATGAGATCTAGCTCTGAGAAATGGATCGGGAGCTGCTACAGCTTCAAGCGCGTGCCCAGCGCTTGCAGGGGAATTTCCACAGGCTTTGCTACGCTGCAAACTTATCTATATTCTGGCTGGGTGACATGGTAATGTGTCTCATTAATTAACCGAGCACACAGAGCCATATTTCCTCCCATTCCCTTTAATTAATCAAGATTTAAACACTTCCAGGGGTCACTTGGACATTGGGTTGTCATTCAAGGCGTCTCCCGTCCATTGGACCCTGGCTCGTGGTCTCTGCAGAGCAAATGTGGGCTGCTCAGGTGGCATTTCAGGAGGGAATTTCCTTGCGTCATGAGCCTGTCAAACAGGACAATGCAGATAAGATTCCACCTTGCCTCTCACTGGCAGGAATTCCCCGGTGCTGTACAGGCTCATGTCGTGGCAAGACCAGGAACGAGGAGCTGGGGTGGGCTGAAGTAGGTGTGAGATGGGTCTCACCTGAAACCTATCCCTTCTTTGTCCTTTTAGGTGGGTTCTATCAGCCCCAGACTGTTTCTGGGACTGAGATTCAGCCTGCAGCAGAGCCAGTTTTCCTCCGTGCATCAGTCTCCTGTCTTCACAAATCCCTTTGCATGCTCCAGACAGTTTGGGTGTCTTTACCAGGGAGCTGGGCTTTAAGGGAGCCTGCTTGCCACCGTGGTGGCAAACAAACAAGCTGGAAATGTAGATTTGTCAGAACTATAATCCAGGTAGGTGCTGGTTCTTCACTTGTACAAACCCATCCATTTTCTATCCTTACATCTGTCTCTCTCCAGTCCTTCTGCAGCCCCCATCCCTGAAGGACCCAAGTCCCTCATGCCTTTGGGGCTGAGGTGTGAGCAGAAGGGGTGAATTAGGAAAAAGGCTTCGGTGCCTACATGCTGATGATTTTAGCTTTTGCTGACACATCCCAAACTGTAATCAGGACCTTCCCCTCGCTGGGACTCACAGCCCCCTTGGCCACCTAATTCACTGGGTTTGCTCCTCAGATCCCCTGGACATCTCCTGCTTGTGGACAAGGCCATGTTGGCATGATGCCACAGTGTTTGGGAACAGTTTGGACCCCAAGGGTGGGCTTGGGAGTCCTTGCCATGGCATGGGGTGACATGATGCTTCTTGCTGTGCTCTCCCTGCTCTCTGCCTTGGTCTTTCCATCTCTTGCCAACCCAATGACTGTGTAGCTGTGTCATGAGATGCAGCTGCATGTCCCTTCTCCAAGACCTCCGCCTGCCTGCCTGGGGGTGAGGAGGTGGGACCCCAGCACTTCACCCCCCAGGGCAGAGCCCTCTGCACCATGGACATCTTGTCAGACTTGTCCTGGGGGAAAGGCATGAGCTTCACCAAACTGCCTTCATGCTACGCTGCTCAAAGCCACATCCTCCTACTATTTCCCGGTCCTGCTAAGTAATAACACTGGCACATATTTTTGCTGTTCCTTGTCTTTCCTTAGCGTCCATGTCTAAGGCATGACACCAAACGCCCAGGGAGAACAAGAATGTTGAAAAAAATCCATATATGCCTCTGCTTCTTCTTTGTCTCGGGCATTTTGTACGAGATCTCCCTGCTGTCCGGCTGCTTCTCCTATGTGCCTATGTCCAAACACTTCCTGACACCTGAGCAAGTCTTGAACCTCGGCAAAAGTATCATCTTTCTGGAGACGACGGAGCGCCTGGAGCCGCCCCCGCTGGTGTCCTGCTCTGTGGAGTCTGCTGCCAGGATTTACCAGGACCGGCCCATCATCCTCTTCATGAAGGGACTCACAAATGACACGGCGTTGGACATGAACTCCAGCTATGCAGCCTTCTCCCTTTTGTCTTCTATGAAGAATGTCTTCATTTTTCCTCTGCAGATGGAAACTGTCTTCCAGGAGACCCCTCTGCTCCAGTGGTACAACCAGGTGAGCATTATAATAAGGGGAAAATAGGGAAATAGGAAAATAGTTATAAATAAGGGGGGGGGAGGTCTCAAGTAGGCTTAAAACGAATGGAGGAACGCAGGGCTGGCTATGTGAAAACAGTCACTTTTATTTTTTTGGTTCGGAATAGATTCATTTTGGCCGTGTTTTGCAGTGTATTCATCTATCTGTTTATTGAACACATAATCAGAATTTTTCCCCCCTATCTGGAGAATCAGATTTTTTGGCAAATGGAACATTGGTAAAAATAGATCGCATACATGTGTTTTGATACAACATCGCTTAATAAGCTTTCTCAACAGAAACTGGTTGAACAAAACGTGCTGCCTGAGTGCCTGTTAATGTTGCCACACACCAACAGAGCCTGCAACAGATAAGATGTGGGGGCTATTTCAGATTTTGTAACAGCAATATGCAAAACCAAGGTGGCATCTTGCAAGGTCCACCCTGGAGAGAAGTTCCTGGCAAACTGCTTGCAAGTCACTTTTGTCAAACTCGTTTGGTTCTGTCTCTGTGCAGGGCAGGCGTATTTCCTCCAAAGTCTTCCTTCTGAGGAAAAAGTTACTCCAAATACCACAAATGTCAATGAAAACCCTTCCAGCCTGTTTCAAAGAGCTGGGAGTGATCAGGGAGTGTGTTAAGTGGGTTGTGTCCCACTGAAATAGCAGGCAATGATTCATGGTGTCATTGATTTAACATTGTAGGTTCCATCAAAACACCCGTGAAATGTTCCTGCGTTCATTTATATTAACAACGCATTGCTCTGCACTGCCCCCCTTATCTTATTCCAATAAAACTCAATAGCTGGAGGAAGAAAAGGCGGGCAGTGACATTTGCAGGCACGCAGGTGGAGTTTTATGGTGCCATTAGCAGCCCAATGGATGGATGTGGTCTGTTCTCTGCCGGTGGCATCACTGTCTCGCCTTTCCAACTCTGCAGGTAGTACCAGAGCAGGAGAAGAACTGGGTCCACGTCAGCTCTGATGCCAGCCGACTGGCACTCATTTGGAAGTATGGGGGCATCTACATGGACACAGATGTCATCTCCATCAGGCCCATCCCTGAGGAAAGCTTCTTAGCGGCACAGAAGTCACGGTTCTCCAGCAACGGGATCTTTGGCTTCCCTGCCCACCACAAATTTATTTGGGACTGCATGGAGAACTTTGTTCTCAAGTACAATGGAAACATCTGGGGCAACCAGGGGCCCTTTTTAATGACAAGGATGCTCAAAACCATCTGCAATCTCACAGATTTCAAAGGCACTGAGGACCACAGCTGCCAGAACATCTCCTTCCTCAATCCCCAGCGTTTCTACCCCATACCGTACCCGGCCTGGGGCCGGTACTACCAGGTGTGGGACAAAAGCCCCAATTTCAACCATTCCTACGCGCTGCACTTGTGGAACTTCATGAACCACAACCGGAAAGCCGTGGTCGCGGGCAGCAATACGCTGGCTGAAAAACTGTACAAAGCCTACTGTCCCACCACATACGAGGACCTGATTAAAAATGCAAAGCTGAGGGATTTCACACACACTGAGGATGTGGCATGACACAGAGTAAGGAGGAGGGGGGTGATCCTTCCCGTCCTGGGGCCAAAACACAATCACCGTTGGTGTCAGTAACTGGCTTTGTAGGAGAAAGACAGACCTTTTCATAACCATCATCCCTACTTCCTTGGGACACTAAGGAGCATGTGCAGAATGGTGGTGGGTATCCATCGGATGTAGCCTCCAGTGACACTAAGGACACCTTTGCTTCAGTTCTGTTTCCTATAAAGGTGCTCATGAACTAAACCGTCCTGAATCGAAAGGACTTGTGGGCCTTACTAGTGAGCTTTTCCAAGGGAAAAGTTCTGAAAGAGATGCATGGTCTCCTGGGAGGAATTTCAGATGCACCTCTTGGCAATATTGGCAGCTACCCATGTCAGAAAAATTGCAGACACAACGGGCTTTGGACTGGGCTGAGGCCTCTGAGGCAAGTGTAATGCAAATGTATAGCAGAGGGTGGATGACAGTAATTGCTAATGAAGAGAAGCCCAAACCCCTGTATTTTCATTAATCTGTGTTTTTGTCACATGAACTTTACACCCTACGTTTTTGAGAGGGACTTTATCAGTGCAAGTGAAAATAAAATGGTTAATAAACCACCACTCCTCTGAGCTTGCTTTCCCCTGCATACCCCTGGAAAATGAATCCCATTTTTCAAATATTTGTGCTCCTGCACTTCTACTTTGGCTCCTTACAGGAAGGGGCTGCACTGCCCCATCCTCAGAGGTCACTTCTGGCTGCAGAGTCACACTTTCCCTGGAGAGGAGGAGCTGAGGCACCAAGAAATGATGGGAACACCCCTCCAGGGCTCCCAAATACCTTTGAAATAAATTCACCTAAACTACTCTGCAAATGAGGTGCAGCAGCTCTAGAAAGGCCCTGGTCACCTTTGTCCAGCTGTGCCATCTATTTTTGACTTTTTATCTCCATTTCGGGTTTCCATGTTGCGTTTTTTTGGTTTCTTTCCCTCACTCTTGCATCCTACTCACCCTGAAGGTTCTGGTTCTTGCAGGGTTTGCTGCTGCCAGCACCCAGGACCTGCCATTCCCGTGGGCCACGACCTCCCACATAGAGTCATCATGGAACCATAGAATGTTGGAGTTGGAAGGGACCTTGAAGATCATTTTCATGGGCAGGGACACCTCCCACCAGACCAGGTTGCTCAAAGCCCCCTCCAACCTGGCCTTGAACCCCTCCAGGGATGGGGCAGCCACAGCTTCTCTGGGTAACCTGGGCCAGGGTCTCACCACCATCCTCTCTGAACTCCCCCTGGGGCTGCTCCATTTTTGGAGCCAGCCAGCCATCATCCGGAAGGGGACAGAGCAAGAAAAGAAAACCCCATTTAACCCCAGCAGGGCACCCAGAGACATTTTTTCTGCCAGAGGGCAATGCATCCCCTTGCATTTACTTTTTTTTCCCAGGGTAATGCCAACCCACCCAACCCCCTGAAAAGAAGCCCAGCTTTGCAAATATTCTCGGAATCTGTCTGAACAGCTGTTTTTAACTCGGGAGCAGAAAGGCGGGGGCGGATCGGTTGCCCGTCATCGAATGTTTGCCATCTGCACAATGCTATCTCCTGCAAACACAGCCGCTAATGAGCATGCTGCAATCGGCAGCCCGGTTTCTGCAGAGGGAAATCGCAACTGGGATTAATCGGGAAAAGAAAGCCGGGTTTTATGTGCACTTCGTGCTGTGTTCGGGCACGGGGCTCGAGCCTCCTTCCAGCCCTGCGTGTCCCCCCCAGTAGCTGCTGAAGCTGGTCGAGCTGCAGGGCTATAAGGGCAGGCAGTGCCAAACTGAGTGCTGCGGGTTGCCAGAGCGGCAACGTGGCATGGGGGAATATTTGCCACCCCCTTTCCCAGGGCAAAACTCTCGTGGCTCAGCCCGGGGCCATGAGTTTCACGCCCCAGTGCCGTCCACACTGGTTTAGCTTTGCTCCCTGCTCCGCCACAGCAGGTTTTTCCTGCCTACGGCATCGGGAGCTGCTTTTCCTCTATGACTTTAACTTTCCCGGGCGGTGAGGATGCAGGGGAGGAGTGTAGAGTTACAGCTCAGAAAGTCCTCCCTGTTTCCTTCTCGGCTTTGGACGGGCCCCCTGACTGCTCCCAGCCACCTCTTACCACCCACCTTCATCACCCCTCCACTCCTGCCCTCCTCCCCCCTCTTCAGTTTGTCTGTCTCTGGCAACAAGTGAGTATTTGCCTTTTTCTGCCCCGTGGCTCGACTCTCCAGGCAATGGCTGTGTTGGTAGAAGGGGGGGGACGGGCAGACCCATTTTTGCAGATGAGCTCAGGCGAGAAACATTTCCGAGGCTCTTGCTGGGTTACGTGGCGGCTCCTCTGCAGATGAGGTCCAGCCTCCTCTCCCTTCTCTCTCCTGCCTGTTGTTTGCTCTCAGGACTTCTAGCACCGCAGGGCTGATGGCAGGAACCACGGCTGACCTCAGCAAAGGTCCTCCATTGGGGGTGGGGGTGGGGGGGGTGGGAAGTTTCTCCTGCAGCCGCCTAAGCGAGCTGCTGCGGCTTGGCATGAGTCCCAAAAGATCACATTTTTGGCGAGAGGAGAAGCTGAGAAAGGGAGGGAGGTGATGGCTGCTTTTGGGAAGGATCTGGAGGAGGTGGGGAAGCTGCTCGAGTAGGTCATGAGCAAAGTCTGGGTCTCCTGGTGCCTCTCTACTTCATAGTAAGGCATCTCCCAAAGTTTGCAGCCTCCTTAATTGGCAGGGGAGCAGAGGGATGCAGAGGGGTGCTGGCACCCAGGGCACATTTAGGCTTGCAGGGAGCAAAGAAGCCTCAAGGAGTTCAGGAGGGTGAGGAAGGCCCCAAGGTGGTGGTGGAGAAGGAAACAAAGAAGGATTTCCCTACCAAAGGCTGAGGATTGCAGACAAATGGACCATGCAACAGCTTGATCCAGCAACTGTGAGCTGGGACAGCAAACACACTGCCTTCTGGCCTGGAAAATGAAAGCCCATCACACTTTCTGAGACCCAGCTCTACCAGCACTGGTGGAGTTGTTTTCTTCACAGCAGAGTGGAAATGGTGCTGGTGACCGCCTTCAGCTCGATGCTCTGCTGGGTGGTGCTAGCTGCTGCCTCTATGACAGCCCCTTGAGGCCAATGTTTTCATCACCCAGTGGGCAAAATCTCACTCCTAGTGAAGGAAAACCAACATTTCCCTTGTGGGTGATGAAGATGGCTTTTGCCGGCAGCTCTGTCGCATCAGCTGATGTTGAATTACATTGCAGTGTGGAAGTCAAAATACTTTTTCTCCTTTTTACACCAGCTGAGGATCCATCCTAGGCAAATGCAAGTAAGAACTGAAGAGAAGAAATAAATCTTCAGGGCTGGATTCTCAGGTTGCCTAACGCAGTGGTTTTACCGTACTATCATCCTGCTGAAGCCTTGGTTGCGTTGTCTGAGACATTATATAGAGCATTTTGTAGGAAATGGAGAAGAAACAGGTTGCCCAGAGAAGCTGTGGCTGCCCCATCCCTGGAGGGGTTCAAGGCCAGGTTGGAGGGGGCTTTGAGCAACCTGGTCTGGTGGGAGGTGTCCCTGCCCAGGGCAGGGGGGGGTGGAACTGGATGGTCTTTAAAGTCCCTTCCAACCCAAACCATTCTATGACAAAACCTCACAGGCTCCAGCACCCACTGGCACGCCTGGGGCAGAACATGGGGCAATCCCAACCATGCCGGCATTGATGGCCAGGTGAACCATGGCTGGCTTTGCTACGTGAAGGCCTTGTTAATATTAACGAGGTTATGCAACACAGCCTACCCCTTGGGGCATGCGGTAGATCGTTAGGGGAATTTTAATTAGTGGTCCCTGAAAGCCCTCCTCCTTAGGAGTAGTTAATTCATGCAGCAAAATGTCACCTGCAGGGACCACGCAGGTCTATATAACATGCAGCTATGGGTCAGGGCTATATTTTTACTGGTATATACACATATGTATATATATGTACCCTTCCCTTTTCCCCATGCAGTGAATTGGGTTGTTTGACATCGCAGTGCTGCTACCAGTATATATTTCCCAGCAGTTACAACAAGAATGATCTTTGCTGGCCATACAAGCCCGGAAGGGAAGGGGCTGGCTGATCTGGTCTTTTCAGGTATACACCAAAAAAATTAAAAATGGGCAAACCCTAGCAGGAAACTATGATTAACTACAATGTCACGCTGATCCGAAGCCATTCCCAGAGGCCGTGTCTGCAGCAGTGTGTGACCTCTTCCTAGGTTAGCTACAGCCCTGAATCCAGGCTTTCCTGTCTCCTCCTGTATTCAGGCAGTGGAACAAGAGGGGAAAGGGTGAGAATGAAGAGAGGGTCAGGTAAAATTGATGTAGAGCTAAAAAGTGCCTAAAAGAGCTGCCCAGGTTGATCCAGGTGGGTTCAGAGCAGTCGTTGACACTTACTGTTTACATGCAACAGGGAGAGGCCCTGGTGGGAGGTGGGACTAGAGGCAAAAAGGTATTTGGGTGCTTGATGAGCTAATTAAACAGACTAAAGGGAGGCACAGATGTAAAGGTGCTTATGCAGGGTAGGTATCAGCAGGGGAGGAGCAGAGCTTCTGCCTCTGAGAAGAAGAGGGCACTTTGCAGAGTTTTCAATAGATTTGAACGCTGCTGAGCTGGACTTGGGGCAAACCAGCCTTGGGATGCAAGAAGCGCCCTGCAGATGAAGCAACCTCGGCAGTGGAGGTAGCAGAGATCCTGGGGTGGGGATGGAAAGTGCTCGCGGGCTTGGGGGATGTCGCTGGCTGCAGTATCAGCATTACTGGCTCCACCCTGTGCAACCCCAGATAACTCCTGGGGACCCCTGTGATTGCTCCAGCATCCAAAAAAAAAAAGAAAAAAAAGGTCATTCTATCCCAGGAGACATGCAGGCAGGACAGAAAGTGTCTCTGTGAGGTTCTCCGTTGGAAAACCCTGTGTGCAGGGCTGGCTCAGCCTGGCAGCCCCTTGCCTGTGCCACCATCACCCTGTGTGCCTGCTGGGAGCCTCCCACTTGCAAACAACATTTTGGGGGACTGAAATTGGGGCAAAAAAAGTGGATTTGGGTACTCTTTCTGCTGCAAACAGGCAGTGATAACCACTGCCAGCTTTTCTTCTGAGTTAGTAGAGGAGAGCCTAGGAAAGCTTGGCTTTCTTGTGGCCAAGAAGGCCAATGGCATCCTGGGGGGCATCAGGAAGAGCGTGACCAGCAGATGGAGGGAGGTCATCCTCCCACTCTGCTCTGCCCTGGTGAGGCCCCATCTGGAGCACGGGGTCCGGTTCTGGGCTCCCCAGTTCCAGAAGGACAGGGAACTGCTGGAGAGGGTACAGCAGAGGGCTACAAAGATGATGAGGGGCTGGAGCATCTCTCTGATGAGGAGAGGCTGAGGGACTTGGGTCTTTTTAGTCTGAAGAAGAGAAGACTGAGGGGCATCTGATCAATGCCTATAAATACTTAAAGGGTGGGTGTCAGGAGGATGGGGCCAGTCTTTTTTCAGTGGTGTCCAGGGACAGGACAAGAGGAAACGGGCACAAACCTGAACATAAGAAGTTCCACCTAAACATGAGGAGGAATTTCTTTCCTTTGAGGGTGGCAGAGCCCCGGAACAGGCTGCCCAGAGAGGTGGTGGAGTCTCCTTCTCTGGAGACATTCCAAACCCACCTGGACACGTTCCTGTGCAACCTGCTCTGGGTGGCCCTGCTCTGGCAGGGGGTTGGACTAGATGATCTCCAGAGGTCCCTTCCAACCCCATAGCATTCTGTGTGATTCTGTGATTCTTGCACCGTGCCTGCAGTTACTCGGCATCTCCCTGAGTTGCCTGACCCTGTTTGTCCCCGTCTTGGGAGACCGAAATTAGCAGCAGGCTGTGCAGGAGGCATGGGCAGGGCGGTGGGGTGGCCTGGACGTGCGTTTCCACTGTACACAGCACACCCAGCAACGCACCAGCACGGCTATGTTCTGCATCCCGGGGCCCTCAGCCTCTGCAGAGCCCCATCCAAACACATGGTAAGTGGCCTTGCAGCAAAAAGGGTTTTTTTCTTTTTAAAAAATCAAATATCTTATAAGTGGCTTGTGGGTGAAACTGTAACATGTGGAGCAGCAGCAAATCCCTAGCTAGAGACTAAGAACAACAAAGGTCTATTTCATAGATTTAAAAATATTTGAAATAGAATTGTTTAGGACACAGCCAGAAAAATGAGCAAACATCTCTCTGGACATGATCTGGGTTTAGGTCAGAGCAGGGCACCGCGGAAGGCAGCAGGATTGTGATATTAAAGTGTTTACTGTGTATTGTTTGAAAACAGGCTGAATCCGTTTCCTTAAAACAGGTATGCTCAGGAGAGATTTACAAGTTCATTCAGAGCGAGTTATTGCAAAGAGTTCTGATGTGACAGTTTTACAAGTCTCCCTTAACAAGAGCAGATGGTGAACAAACTGGCAGATTATTCTTTTTATTATTTTTTTTTTTTGGCAGAATTTGGCAAGGCAGTAGATAGCAGTTCTGGATGAGGAGGGAAAAAGAAGGGATTTTTTTTTTTTTGTTTGCTGCCACATAAGATAAGCTCTGACACACTCCCCAATGCCCACGGGCTGGTGGAGATGCCAGCAGAGCCGTGGGCTCAGCCCTAACACATCCCTTCTGCCTTCCAGCCCTTTTTGGCAGGTATTTGCCACCTGCTGAACCAGCCTGGGGTTGCGAGCATGCCGGGGGCATCCCCAGGACTCACCATCCCGGTGGACATCCCCCCTTTCCGCTTCCAGCCCCGCCGGCTCCCCGTGGACTGGCGTCGCTTCAGCGCCATTGACGTGGATCGGGTGGCCCGGGAGGTAGACCTGGCTGCCCTCCAGGACCACATCGCCGCCGTCACCTTCTGCAACCTGGATGGGGAGCGGTGCCCCCACTGTGGGCAGCCGGCTGACCCCGTCCTGCTGAAGGTGCTCAGGATGGCCCAGCTGAGCATGGAGTACCTGCTGCATTGCCAGGAGCGCCTGGGGACCAGCCTGGCCCTGCACGCCCAGCGCCTGGAAGATGCCCACGCCGAGCTGGCTTGCACCCAGCAGCAGGCAGCAGAGCAGGCGGTCCAGCTCCGAGCGGCAAAGGAGGAGAGCAGGAGGTGGAAGAAGCTGCTTGCCGTGCAGCAGATCCTCCCGCAAGCCGGCCCCAGCGCCTACTGCAAGGTGCGTGGTGGAAAAGTGTCAGGGGTATGAAAGGTGCAGGATGCTCATTGCTGTATCCTTGCCTTTGTAGACCTTGGCCCCAGGAAAAGGTGCTGGCCAGCCCTGCTGCTTTCCCTGGCGCTGGCTCATCACCTTCATGGAGGCTCCAAAGTCCATGCTCCCCTTTTCTTTGTGCTAACTACAGGTAGTCACAGCCCCACAGAGTGTGGAAGAGGGGGGTCTGTAGAGTGTTGGCTGGAGAGATCTCACAAAATCCCTGTATCCTGGGGGATTCCTTGTACCAGGGACACTTTAAACATCCTCCAGACCAGTGAAAGATTTCTGGATGCTCCTGGATTTGGTGGTGATTTTGCTCCCCCACCCCAAGCTTTTCCCAGCCTTTCAGCAAAGCCTGCTGGCTGTGCCTCTTTGCTGCTTCGCCATCACTATCAACCAGATCACTCATTCCTGGAGAGCAAAAGCCACCCAAACCAGGTGATTTAGGTTCCAACATCCCCACAAGTGCAGCTCTCCCTTCCTCCAGAGCAGGACCCTGTTATAACCAGGACCTCGCTGCTGCTTTGGCCACCTCATTGCACTGCTTTGTTGGGTTGGTTTTTTTTTCCCTGAGCAGTATCCCTGCACCATCCTGGCTTCTGCCTTCTCCTGACCCCTAAAGGGGGTCTTTGGCTTTAGACAGAAGAAATTCCTAATACCCTCCATCTACATGTCTCCATCATGACAGCCATGTCTCTTCGGGTCTCACTTTTTGCTTTAAAGCAGCAAAGCTTTGTCTGCCAGGCAGAGGATTTGGGGACCACCCTTTTCTGCAGATCCCAGTCCCTCTGCTGACTTCCCTCCCCCCTTTTTCAGTGCCACCTCTGCAACAAAACCTTCATGAACGACTCCTTCCTGCAAGCCCACGTGCAACGCCGGCACACAGAGGCCACCAAGGCAGGTGAGCACTGGGACAAAGTCACCCTTCACTTTCCAGGCTGGGTTCTCCCCTATTGGATGTTGATGATGGAAACTAGAGAGCGACTGTAGGAGTTTAAAGAGAACTTCTTATAACTTCATGCTGCTTCTGTGAATATTTACTGAATGCTTTCTGCTTGCTGCCTTTCCTTCAAGCCCAGGTAGGACACGTGGCCAAATATGAGACTGTGTGAGCATTTAAGCATCTCTGCACCTTGGTTTCCCTGAGGATCTTCTCCACCCAAAGATTCCATGGGACTGTGGGGGTGGAGCTGCACTGGGGAGTTTGTGAGAGTGTTTTGCTTGTGGGGGAGAGGGGTTCACCTTCCGCATGCCCCTTTTTTGGCAAGGAATCAATGCTCCTTTGCAAAGTACTTGGAAAGCTGCAGGTGTAACGTGCTGTGTGAGAGCCACGGAGCCTCCTTACAGCTTCAGCTGCAGCCGGCACTTGAACTTGGCGGATAAAAAAAGTGGCTTTTGCTGTTTGCTGGCAGAGTAAAACCCCAGCCCAGGGCTGATGCAATGCAACAGGCTGAGCTTTGCTCCACAGGCACCTTCCCGGGTGCAGCCTGAAATGCCCAAGCAGGGCGCTTTGGCTGCTTGGGAGAGCAAGCCCCGTGCAAAGGCACTCTGCTCCATGAGCCACTAATCTCACCAAATTTATAAAAATAATAATAATCGGAGGCCACATGGCCACGTTTGCCATGGTTTTTCCTGCAGCTTGGCTGCCTGCTTCTCCACCCTGATACCCTACAGCAGGTTTTTCTCAGTGCTTTAGCAGGATTCTCCACCCCACCCAAAGCAAAACCCCGCTCGGAGCTGGCAGGTTGTACCCTTGCTCATGGCACCCCCGTTTTCCTGGGCTTTGCAGAGAGGTGGAAGATGAAGCCGGTGGAGCAAATGGAGGATGAGGTGGAGGAGCTGAAGGCGAAGCTGCGGGAGATGCAGCAGCAGCTGGAAGCAGAGAGGGAAGCGGAGAAGATGCGCAGGGAGCAGGTATGGGATGGGGGCACTGCTGTCCATTTGCAAAACATGGGGGGAGGAGAAGTGATGAGACAGAGAACATCTTTAAAGCACAGGTGAAAAAGATGCTGAAAAATATTTTATGGTGGGGTCTGTGTTTATTTCTTTGGAAAAATCATCCCCAAAAATTCCCGTGGGAAATGTCTCATGGAAATAAGGACTGTGTAACACACCCCCCCAGGAGGCTGTGCTACCTCGACCTCCCCATGGTGTGCAGGCAGGATCTGAGTAGCTGTGGGTGTAATGAGAGCGTTGGTGCTCATCCCACTGGCACCAGGGCTGAAGCCGCAGCCCTTGGTGGTTCTGATCTGCAGACAAGACGTCTCCTGCCCTGATTTTTCTGCTCTCTCTTTAGGAAACAGAGAGAGCTCGCCAGCGAGAAGAGGAGGGCAGGAGAAATTTGGAAAGGTGGAAAGAGGAGGAGAGGACGAAGCTGCACGAAGAGATAGATGGCCTGAGGCAACTCTTCCTCACAGCATTCCAGGATGTGGCCAGCAGGAACAGTGCCATGGAGGGGGTAAGTGAGCCCCCCACATACTCCTCAAGGCAGGTGAGGGGATGTCCAAGTCTGCTGTTTCACCTGGTCCAGGTAGCATCACAGGTTCACAGTTCCAGAGGCCCCATTTCTTTCTCCTGGGACACGTGTGTTTTGTGGTTGGAAGCAGTGGCTGGCCAAGGCTGGGCTCCCCAGGAGGAAAGTAGATCCTCCTATGGGATACACCGCTCCATCCTCTCCCCGCTCCAGAAACTGCAGGAGCTTCAGGCCAGAGAGGTGGAGGTGTCCAACCTGGGGACGCTGCGGGATGATGACACTGAAGAGGCACCGTGGCAGGTCCCAAGACCAGCAGAGCTACAGGGAGAGCAGGAGAGGATGGCAGTACAGGTGAGCAGTGCAATATCCTTATCCCTACCATGCATACCAGGAGGTGCGTTTGGATGGAGGTGGACCCATTCATGCACCTCTATGTGCATCTGCTTTGTGGACATCTGGTCTCAGCTCATGCTCAGGTAGCAATGGGCTCCTGCTGGTGTAGAGAACTGACAGTCTAAGTCCAGAAATGGGACCTGGTGCATACAGAGGGCACATCATGGTCTCTGGTCAGCCCTGCTTGTTGCAGGGAAACCCATCTTCGCTAGAGCAGTGAAGATGCTCACCACATGGAAAAGCATTTAAAGTACCAAATAAACAAATTCATTTAGCCACGCATCAACTGCCTTCTCAGCATCTAAAAACATCTGAAGAAGGCTTTACCTCTGAGCATGGAGTGTGGTGGGAATGGCACCACTGTAAAGGTACCAACTGTCCTTCAGGACCCAAAGGGAAATTGAATTTCTCTGAGTATGAATACAATCAGCTGCCCATGCCCACAGGAACCCTCTACATTGCAAGGAGGGAAACTCCTGTGTGTTTAATTTGGCAGAGGGCAAAGCGGAGACAGGCACTGGGGGGAGCACTGGGCACAGGAGGTCCAGGTGGGTACCAGATGTCCTTGGCAGCTCCCAGGCACCTTGCTTAAAAAAGGCTTGGATGTTTCCCTTATGGTTTTTCTCCATTTTCAAACCCCAGAGATGTTTGGTGTCTTCAGGGAAAAAAACAGGGATGCCCTCTCTGCAGATCAGCCCGATGAGTGGTAGCCAGAAAGAGCAGGGTCATGCACTTGAAATGAGCCTTGGCTGGATGTCAAAGCCCAGGGCAACGGAGTATAGTTATGAGGTTATTGAGGGGAAAGAATAAATGAAATGCAGTGACCAAAGCTGTGTCCTGTTGCAGCTGATGAGGAGACATGAGCTTGCCACCAGCAGACTTTGAAGCTGGCCATATATTTTCTGCAAGGCCAGATCTGCCCTTTGGAGGACTTCTCAATAATGAATAAAAATCAGAAGAGCTGCCCTTGCTGGTGAAGGGAAGAGTTGGTTCCAAACCCATTTTTACCATGTTCGAGTCATCTCATTCCTTTTTTGTCCCTCTCAGTTGATGAAAGAGAACAAGACACTCCATGCTACCCCATCCCAGGACCATGTCCATCAGCAGAGGGATGCCCTCGGCACCTGGCTCAGGGAGCAACGCAAGGTCACAAAGTTTCAGGAGAAGGCAAGTGAAATTAAAAAAAAAAAAAAAAAGGGGAAGCCTCAGGTTCATCAAGAGGGTTTAAGCAGATGTTTAAGCAGCCTTGAAACATTTTCTGCGTTGAGACTAAGCCTAATTCTGCAATGCTTTGCTAGGTTTGGCTTTTTTGCACTCATTAAACACAAAGCATTACATGAATATCATCGGCACAAGCCATGGCCACCGGGGCGTAGATCACCAGAGCAACACTTCACATTACAGTTTGGAGCATTTTTTACTCATTATCCGTTCCATAAAAAGCACGTGGGGCATAACAGGATGCGTCTGATGTGGCAGTGATCATATTATGGAAAGGAAAGCCCTAAGCTGACCCCTCACAGGTATGGTCTGCTTAAGGGAAGTAGCTCTTGGGGTAGTGTATGTGCCCACTTTAGGCTCTTGCTATTTTCTGCTCCCTTTTTGAATGCATTTAGTAATAATACTCTGCAGGGAGAGGTAAAATTACCCAAAATTATAGGCAAAGAAATGATCTTTGAATGATGCCCAGTCTATTCCTTTACAGATCCAGCTGCTCTCTGCAAGCAAACCTGAAGGTAATGATTGCATTTTTAAAGCGAATCAGTTTGGGTCTCTAGATCAGTTCTTCATCGCTAACAGCCCTTCAGACCACAAAGTCTTCTCTGCCTCCCCCTACAAAAGCGTGCCGTGGAGTCCTCTCCGAGGAGCTGTCTGTGTGTCCTCTCACACTAAGCCATGGAGTGGACATCTTCCAGCCCCTTGACTATCTACTACAACAGCCTAGACCACAGCTCTGGTGACTGGCACAAAACTAACTTGTCTCTTGAGTGGGTTTTGCACTGCAGCCATACCCCAAAGGAATGAGATTTCAATCGAGGGCTCGCAGTAAACTGATGACCTTGCCTCCTCCAAAATGATGCCGGTGGTTATTTGCATAAAGATTGCATAAGGAGCTGAGGCACGATGTGGTTTCTTCTTTATGCTCTGGGTTTTCTGTAAGTGCCAGGGAAGGAAAACGGGAACTTCTCAGTTCCCTAATGCCTGTGACACAGCTGCAGACTCAGCCAGGTCCTGCTCCTCAGAAAACATAAAAGGCCACAAACCAGAGATGGCTATTAGCAAATACCCAAGGGGTACCCCAGCCCTGAGGGGTAGCAGAGGACTATTTGCCTACTGGCATCCTCCAGCTGATGGCCTTGATGGGTGAGTGCCCCAGGGTTTCCCTTGGGGATGTTCTCCAAGGGCTGGTGCCAGACCTGGGCCAGGCTTGGATCCCCAAAGGGGCAGGTGTGTCCATACTTTCTGTGTAGGAAAACCAGGTGCTGATCAGCGCTTGCTTCTGTGCTGGGGCCTCACCTCCTCTTTGAACCCTCACAGGCTCCTTTCTTCCCTGCAGTGACCCAGGAGGTGACCAAAGTGGTGGCTGTTGAAAAGTCCTCAGGTGGGTATCAGAGTTGAGACCATCCCGGTCCTGAGAGCACCAGGATGAAGCTGACGTTTGGCTTGGGGTGTTGTGCAGTGAGGATGAGGAGTCCTGGGCAAAGCTGGAGGCGGTGAGGTGGTGGGCTGGGGGCAGAGGGGATGTGCTCACTGGTCCCCTCTTGGCTGTGCAGAGTATGACGGTGCCATGACCTGCTGCCAATGCTTCACCCGGGGAAGGTGTCCCAGGCAGCTGCTGGGCTGTGGGTGGGATTTTGGAAAAGTTGTGGCCAGGAATTAATCAAATTAGAGGAGGAAGTTCCCCCTTCGTAGAGGGATGTGGTCTGCTGAGAGCAACCAGTTGCTTGCTCTGGGACTGGTGGGACCTATGTCCCCAAAGAGGAGAAGGGTCCCACCAGCCCCCTTCCCAGGGCACAGCCCCTGTGTTTCTGTACCGGTACCAGCACCCACCTTTACTCCAGATGGGGAGGAGGCTGCCCGGGGTGGGAAGCAGAGGCTGCTGGAAGCCCTGCGGAGAAACCCAAACCTCCTGAAGCAGTTTCGGCCCATCCTGGAGGAAGTGCTGGAGGAAAAGCTGGAGAGCATGGGGGTCAAGAAGGTAAGTCTGTCCTTTCAGTGTCAGCATTTGCAACGTCAGCCCTGAGTCAGTGCAGGAACTAAAAGATTTGGGGAGGGGGTAGAACTGCTGAAACACTAACAGGCAGTAAAAAAAAGAAAAAAAAAAAAATCCCCATCTGGAGCAATCACACCCTGAGAGGCAAATGGAAAGGTGGAGGCAGAATCACACAGTAGCACAGGGAATAGATGACCGTGCTTCTGTCTCTGAGGCTGGTTATTAGTATCTCTCCAGCAAATCTTTCTCACAAGCAGCCTTTCATATGCTAAATTACCCAGGGCTCCCTCTCTTCTTGGGAAGGAGGGTGTTTGAGGGCACAGCAGCCCCTGTCACGGGGATTTCAAGGGGACTTTCAGCATCCAAGTCCTTTTCCTGCCGAGCATATTAAATAGTACCTCTGAGAAGTCTTCTCGAGCTCCCGGCGATGCAACACCACCACCTAGCACCTCGCAGTGAGCAGGCAGGCAGCGGGCACAGATGCTGGGGACCCACGTTGCTCTGTCGACCTGTGTTTCTGAGCAAGGCAGCGTTTCTGTTTCGGGTCCCGAAGGCACAAAGAGAAAGCAGTGACTGAATGACTTCTCGTGTGATTTGTTTCCTGGAGGTGCTTTCAAGCCTGGGTTCATTTCACCTAGGCTGGATCCCTGGCATGTCCTCCCTTTCCCCAGCATGTTATTTGGGAACAGTGAGGTGGTGTCAAAGGCAGCAGAGGTGGCCCAAAGCCAGACCCACAGGTGTACACCTCCCTCTACTCTTCATTTCTCATCATTTTATATCTCTACAAGCCCAAGACATTCATGGTCACAAAACTACCTTAAGCTGTAAATACCTCCCAAGACAAAATGCTGCACTTACCCTGTAGCTTAGAAATTGCCCCAAATAGCTGAGACTTACTCTTCAGCAGTAATTTACCAAAGCAGATGAGGGCTTTGCGAATGTGGGCTGATTGCATGGGATATGTTTTTCTGGGGAAATGATGGGTATCAGGGCTGGTAAGATCTTCCTTGGGGTTTGGACAGGGCTTGGAGCTTGCAGGAGGCTCTTGAGACATGGGCAGTGCTGCCGAGGGCTTGTTTCACCACCCAGCGCTGTGGGAGGACCTCAGGCCCCTCAACCATCCTCTGCTTTAGGTTGTGAAGGGGATCTCCACTCGGACCTACAAAAACCTCCAGGCTCTGGTCAGGCTTCAGCAGCAACAGAAGGCTGAGAAATTTCCTGGTCTCCTCCACCTGAGGGATGACTTGGTCCAAGCAGTCATGAGGAAGGTCAGGCGATGCAAGAAGCCCAGCAGTGCTTTGCCTCGACAGCTCTCCATCATCCCAGGTAAAGTGGCCTCTTGTCCTCTCTACGTACCCACCGTGGGGACCTGTGGCCACCCATCGATGGCCATGGGATGCTGTTCCCTTCCCAGTGAGACAAGAAGACAGAAAGGGCAGGAAAGGGCATTTAAGGTGATGCAAGTCTCTGTGAGTGCTCTCTGCATATTGATCTCACATAGGTTGGCCTGACATATTCAGGAAAAAACATCAGCTGTTCCCAAAAGCCCCAGCAGAGTGAAATACCTGTTTTGCAGTGCTTGCAAATCCCCTTTCCGCCCCTTTTTCTACATAACTCCATGTTGGGTGGGCTGTGTGGCTCCTCCAAGGATGGCCCACAGGACTACCAGGACGTGGATGGTGATTCTCCTTGCTCTCAATATTGCCTTCCAGCTCAAAGCCTGAAGACCCCCAGGTCCCTTCACGGGTCACAGCCCATGGCAATACCAGCCGCAGTAGAGCCTGAAGCCTTGGTGGTACCCCAGCCTGCTCCTCGGAGGAGAGCCCACTCCACCCACAGCCCCCCAAGGACTCCCTGGGGAACCCTGCAGATGTCCAAAGCCAGTAGCCCCCACCGAGGACTTGTCCCACGGTGGAGGTGAGTCCCATCACCTCCTTTCAGTCTCCAGGCAGGTGGGCAGTGCCCAGGACCCTCAGTCATCAACCACCCCCCAAGTATTCTGGGTTCTGCCCAAATATCAGCACCTTTGGAAACTGCCAAGTGGTGGGTGATGTGGCACCCCAGAGAGGTTTGTTTGGAAAAGATCTCCCTGACCATACAGGCTGACTGAAATAATTCAGCAAAGTCAGACTTGAGGGCTTGTATCCACCATGAGGTGCTGGAGACAAACACGGGGCATTTCCCATGGGTCTTCAGCTCCTTCTTCCCCTCCCAGAACCTCTACAAGGGGATGAAGGAGTTCTCTTGGGATTTTGGGGCAAAAGTAGTAAAGATGTAAAACAAAAGCTTAGAGAAACTGTGCAGAGAAGAAATAACATGGAGAGGGTATGAGATGGCAGCAGAGAGGAAGAGGAGCTCATCTGTGACAAAGACCAGGTGAGGAAAAGGAGTTACTTGTTTGCTCCAGGAGTAAGAGAAAGCCAGATCTAGGTTTTAAACCCAAGCAAAGCAATACCAGCCACAGGGAAGGTCTGGGTGTGAGTACTTGCTGGAGATGTAAGGCATTTGCAGTCGGTGGGTGTGATGGATCTGCCCATGTCCAAGGGGAGCACGGGGCTTCTCCATGGGCTGCCCTGCTCAGGGCTGGATCATAGCCCAGGGCTTCCTGCATCTGCTTCAGGAGTGGAGAAGGGGGACACCAGAGCCCCCCCCGCACCTGACCCACCTCTCTCTGCACCAGCCCAGAAGTGGTGCTGGGAGGGAAGAAGCCCACCCTGTCCCCTGTGAAGCTCAGCCCTCAGCAAGAGCCGGCTTTCTCTGCAGCGGTGCAGGGGGTTGAGACTGACTCCGATGGGTCGGACCAGGACTCGCTGGAGGAAACTGCTGGCTCAGGTACTCTTCTTGCTGTTCTCGTAGTAACCGCTGCGGGTCAGCGAGGTGGTGGGGACAGTCCTATTTACCACCATCATTGCCACTGTGTCACCTTCTTCCTGGGGCTGAAGCGGACAAATCTTATCCCACCATCCCCCATACCCAGCCAGGCACTGGTGGCTTTATCCATTGGCAATTTGTGTGCCTGACCCTGCCAGGTTATTTTCCAATAAATCCTGCGGCTGTTTCTTTGCGTAGAAGGAAAGCAGACTGTCTAGAGGATGCAGGGAACCCCACAGGACCCAACGGGCTGTCAAACGCAAGGAGGAAAGCTTGTTTTAACTGTTGGCTATATGCTGTAAAACCTGATGGGAACCATGTATCAGGAGGTGTGGGGACTACTCCTGGGCCCTTGGGAGAGTTGGGGGATAATGAGAGGCACCTCTCACCTGTGCATTAACTTCAGGCAGCAGCAGGCACTCCTTGCACGTGGCATGTGGTGTGTTCCAGGCCAAAAAAGAGGTGTTGGTGCTGTGTCACACACCACAAGCCCGGGCTGTGTGTGTGTATGGAGGTTCTCCACTTGTGAGGGGAGAGAAACCCCTGTGATTTCTTCTCTGCATAAAACATCTGCTTCCTGAAACAGCTCCTTTGGGATGCTAGTGCTAGGGAGTCTAAGCTATTTAGAAACCTACTTGGGCTGGTGGTCCTCTTCTTTCTCACCCATCACCGTGCCCCGGGGCTCCCTGTTTAACTCACTCTGCCCTGCACAGGGACAGCCACCTCCGCTACGGTGAGGCTCTTGGAGAGACACCTGGAAGCTGTGGCACAGAGGCCACCCAGCAGGGTGAAACGCCACCCAGCCCTGAGCTCAGCATCACCAAAAACCAGCCAGCCCACCAAGAAGCTCCAGGTATCTTGTGCAAATGGCCACAGGGATGTTTTCTGACATAATTTCAATTTATTTTTTTTTTAAAAAAAAAAAAAAAGGCATGTCATGCTCTCTTCTGAGCATCTACCCATCAGCAGTGCCACGGGGCATAGTCTGTGTGCAGGGGGTTCAAACTTACAGCAGCAGAGACTTGGCCCTTGGCCCCTTCATCCAGTTACAGACATCTGTCCTTCCCCTAATGTTTGTCTGTTCACCCTCTTTGGGGGGGGGGTGTGGGTGTGGAAATCAGTATTCATGCAATTGGGAGCAAAAGAGTAAGTGTCGGAGAATCGAATTGAGAAAAGGTCTCTGGAACAAATCCAGAGATAATTGGAGTGATGCAATGGTGAAATTATTAAATTACTAAAACGGGACTTAAACATAACCTCAATTTATGGGGGAGAGCTGATGTAATTAAAGTGGTGGCAGTGTCAGAATCAAATTGCTTTTTCAGACAAAAAAAATATATATATAAAAAGATTTTACCCAAGGAAGGCCTGGCACAAATACTGGGAAGATTTTTTTGTTTTGTTTTTTTTTTCTTATTGCAATGACAAAGAAATTCTAGGTCTTCATCTGGCAAAGTTTAAAAAAGAATAAAAAAAAGTGAAGTATGAGGTTTATGGGAACACTTGCAAGCCACGGAAACAGAGAAAGGATCTCCTGTGTGGTGCCCTGATGCAACCACATTTGGCCCTCTCTGCTCTAATTCTTACATCAGCCTGATGGAGATGAAATCCCTGTTGACACGGAGCAGGGGGGCCCAGGGTGCAAATGTGGGGTGTGGGTCTGGCCCTGCTGCTCCCCTTCACCCTCTCTGTGCTCCTCTCCAGTTTGCAGGTGACAGCAGTGACCTGGAGACTTCCTCCCTGGAGGACCTGGCCGAGCCACCACAGCTGGTGGCTGCTGATGCTCGGGGGACCACCAGGGCCCTGGGGAATCCTGCTGCAAGGGGATGCGTGGTGGTGACAGGGAAGTGACAGTCCTCTGCCAGCAACCACTGGATGGTGCCACAAGACCAGAAATGGGCAGCAGCTGCTCTGCAGCCCTCCCAGGGCTGCTCCTGGGCTCCAGCCACCCCTCTTTTTGGGGAAAAACCCAATACTGGGGCTCTCCCAGATAGCTCAGGGTGGTTGGGTCCTCCCTGGACAGCTGCTGTGGATGGCATCAAGGAGGATAAATGCTCTGCCGTTTGAAAAGGAAAGGGCAGAAAACAGCTTTCCTTCTCATTGCATCTCTTTTTGCCTCTTCTCCTGCGGGTGATGGAAAAGGTCTTGTTTTCTGCTCTGTAGGACCGAATGTGCTCGACCAGAGTAACAAGCCCCAGTGCCTGTCTCCTTCCTCCTTTCCTTCTTGAATCAGTGGAAACTCCAACCCATAGGATGATTTTTATTTATTTTTTTTAATGTAAACATGACCACATAAGCTTCATCTGTGTAAATTAAATTCATTTTCCTAATTCTCTCTGGGTTATGTACACTTGTTGCAGTGCATTTATGATCTCGATCCCTTAAATTTATGAAATTTTGGGAAACACAACAGGAAAAACTGGCAGTTCTCAGTTTCTCTTCTCTTTTCCAACCCACTGCGCCACTGGTTCAAACTTCTACCATTCCCTATTTTAACATTTGCGTGTGGATTTTAATGCCTGGGAGCGGAAAGCCCAGCCAGGGTTGAGCAGAACAGGCTCAGTTAATTTCATTTCATTGAACAGCACAAGTGCCTTCCACAAAACGTAGAAAACCCTCCATATTTTTTAAATCCCCATGTCCCCCAGTACGTGCATGTTTACCTGGGGGTTTATACCCACCCAAGTGGCATGGCTCTGTAGCTGCGCACCTCGACAAGGATTTTTTTTCCATTTTAACCATTCAAGTTTAAGAACTTTACCTGGCTTGCTTTGTTCAGTGCTATTGCCAGCTGTGTTACCTCAGGCTTAATTTAACAGCTGTCATGCCTTTTGGTGAGTGTCGATCGTTACAAACACTGCTTTTAATAAATGAAATAAAGGGGGGGATGTTGTCAACTCCCTTCAGAGCACTGGTATTGGTAACCAGGAAAAAAGAAATGAGCTTTTTACCTGTAAGAAAATACAGTGGGAGGGAGGAGCAAGAATTTGTCCCTGAGAGAGGGGTGATAGGAAACCTGTCCTGGCTCCTGCACCTCTGCCCTTGCTGCCTGCCATACAGCAGGCTCCAGTGCTGGCACAGCCCAAAACCAATGGGGAAATAAATTTCTGCCCCAAAGAGCAAACAGGTAGGAAAAGGGGCAGAAATCAGAAGCCTGTTTTGCCTTGACTACGTGGCAAGCTGGGTGCCAAGGCAGGTGCCCTGCCCAGCGCTAAAAACCTCAATCACACCCATTCTGCCGGTGGCTGACCAAACCCTGCCGGCCCCAGGTCCGGCTGCTCTTCTGCTCCTGCACGTATTCACCTGCCAACAAACACAGGAATCACTCTTATATTCGTTTTACCACCAGTTTTCATGCCTGAGGTGCTCCTGAGCCATTGCAGTGAACTTCATGCACTCACCACTAAGTCCAGATGATGCCAGAAAGGTGGGACCAAACTTCCCCAAAGTTTGGGAGACTCCAAAAATAGCTGATAGCCTTGTGCTAAGAGAAAGGTGGCGCTCATACTCTAACAAATAAATAAATATAGATACAGACAAAGCATTTTTATTTCAGATTGGACATCTTGATCCAACATGTTCTGTGGGAAGTTGTTCTCTGCGTGCTGTAAGCCGTGTGGCAGAGGATGCGTGGTGGGCACGGAGGAACCATGAAGATTCACTTTGGGTTATCCCAGGTGATGAAGAGGAGGGGGAGAAGCAACTCCAGCCATGCCAACTCCGTCAACGTGTTTTGTTGAGAAAAGAAAATTTTACTCAATTTTTCCCCCCTATTGTTCTAAGGTCTCCTTCCTCAGACAAAGCAATTGTTTGTGTAGCCCCTCTTTAGAGCACTGTCCTTTTCTTGATGACACCAACTGGGCCACATTGCTGGGTACCTGCCGGGCACTCGTGCTGTGCTGCCAATGGCATCCTAGCTTGTATTAGAAATAGTGTGACCAGCAGAAGTAGGGAGGTGATTGTCCCCCTGTACTCAGCACTGGTGAGGCCAGACCTGGAGTATTGTGTCCAGGTTTGGGCACCTCAATACAAGAGAGATATCGAGGTGCTGGAGCGAGCGCAGAGGAGGGCAATGAAGCTGGTGAAGGGCCTGGAGCATAAGTCGTATGAAGAAAGATTGAGGGAGCTGGGACTGTTTAGTATGAGGAAGAGGAGGCTGAGGGGAGACCTCATCATTCTCTACAACTACTTGAAAGGACACTGTAGAGAGGTTGGTGCTGGTCTCTTCTCACAAGCAAATAGCGATAGAACAAGAGGGAATGGCTTCAAGCTGCAACAGGATAGGACATTAGGAAAGAATTCTTCACAGAAAGAGTGGTCAGACACTGGAACAGGCTGCCCAGGGAGGTGGTTGAGTCACCATCCTTGGACGAGTTTAAGAGTCGTTTAGATGTGGTGTTGGGGGATATGGTATAGGGGAGAACTTTGTAGAGTGGGGTTGATGGTTGGACTCGATGATCCCAAGGGTCTTTTCCAACCTGAATGATTCTATCATTCTATGCCGAACTGGCGGGGAGCAGCAGGGATTACTGCAGCCAGGGGGAATACGAAAAAAAGTGAAAGAAAACAAAGGCAGCAGAGAGCACTTGGTGGAAGAGAAAGTCAGAAGCGCAAGCAGGGACTCTGTCGCACAGCTGAGGTTAAATAGGCAGACAGGTGTCCTGGTACTTCCTTGGCACAAAGATTTCTTTGTGACTCCATTACAGAAACAAATTCAGCTTCTCCCGCAGGAGAATGACAATGGAACAGGAGCTGACTCCAAAATTCATTTCCCTCACCTGGTAAAGATATGATGCTGCAAAGCCATAAGGCAACAGGGAGGCTGCTGCAGGCAGAGGTGGCCTGTGCAAACCACAGGCACCCTGCCCTTACACTGCCAGCCCCTCTCAGAGCCCAAGACCACATCCCCTCCCCCTCAAACCTTCACACCTTCTCCTTGGGTCAAGACCTGCCCACCAGCATGCTGTGGTTGTCCACCGCCAGCCCACTGCTTGCTAGAGGGTGGTGGAGCAGGCTCGGTCCATGGGCTGGAGCACACATGCCCATCCTTGCTGCTTGGTACCCAGAGGCTTTTCCTGAAAAGCTAAAAAAAACCCTGCAGTTTCATAAATGATGGGAGCTGCAACCCTAGCATCATGGCGTGATTTGGAGGAGCAGGTCCTGTCCACCACCCATGCTTTTTCCTGGGCATGACCCTTGCCATGGTTTTACCTCTCCTCCAGTGCAAACAGCCCAGTCCTCACCCCCCTGACCTGACCTGCAGCCCCCACCGGGGCATGTAACCCCATCCCTCCCACACCCAGACTGCTCCCCTTCAATTTTCATAGGTTTTTATTCTCCTCCCTCCAATTTTCCAACCTTGTCCTCAGTTCAGCACAACATGGAGAGTTTTCCATGGTCTTTAACAATTACTGAAACCTCGTATCTCCTACCAACCAGAAGTGTCTTCTTTGGCTTCATCCTCTCTGGAGTCTCTGGGAACAGCAAAACAAGTTCAGAGCCAGCAGCATAAAGAATTGGGTGATTTAATGAGGGAGAAGCCATGCCAACCAGGGTTTCCCCCTGAAAAAGGGACTTCTTTTGCTCTGCCATGGTAAATTGAGGGTTCAAAGAGAAACCTGAGGTTGGCTTTACGAACACTATTCCAGCTGATGCCTGCACAGCCAGCTTCCAGCATGGAGGAAGTGTGACAGAGCGGTACCATTTAGAGCACCCCATGGGGCAGAGGCATGACCCCCCCACACTTCCTGAGGGTGCAAAGCAGCACAGCTACACTGAAACCGGTGGTCAGACCCTCACCAGGAGTTTAATGCCATTGGGGGTCTCATGTCCTTTAAAATCTTTGTTTTTCTCAATGGCATTTGTCTTCTTGGGGCTCCATTTATGGGTAATACTTTGATAAAGCATGATTATGTGTGGGACAATTAGTAGATAACCAAACCCCAGCACTAACAATCTCTGAATGTAACGCAGCTCTCCCAAATAATACCAAGCTGAAAAAAATAAAGGAAAAGAAAAATCCTGTCAAATTTATTCAGCTGGAATATCTCACCCAGAGAGCTATTCTCCCATAATATTTGGGGCAAGCACAGTGTCATAAATCTTAGTGCTATTAATCCGTAGACTCATTCATCTCTGTTCAGCTATATAAAAGCAATAACCTTGTCACTATAGGAAGGAAGATTGGGCTTTTAATTGCATATAGATTTCAGGAGAGTTCTTATCTCATAGTCCAATTTGTAGCTTCAGATATGGGTCTTTGCTTCCCTTGGTCAAAGTCCATGCAAATCTGCCATGCTCTCATATACTTATAAGTGTTGCAGAAGCTCAGAAAGAACCTATATAGAGCTCTGCTGGCAGATAATACACACAGCCTTTTCAGCGTTTGCTTTATTAGACAAGCCTATATTTAATTAGCTCCTCTGAAACAGGATATGCATTTTTCAGTGGACGATCAAATTTATGGAAACAAAACCATTTCTGAGTGAGTGCACACATGCACACACAGGTTGCCAATCACAGTTTCCCTGACTCCTCTCCCTTGGCTCTGCAAGTTCTACCCAATGCATCCTTTGCCCTGCAGTTTATTGTCAATAAAGACAAAATAATTGGCCAGGGGTCTTCCATCCCTCACCAGTAACAACCGTAGGAGGAGACGTTGGATTTATCCATGGGGCCAAGAGATCTGCAGTATCTGGGCTCCCGTTATTCCCAGTCTTTACTCAGCCAGAGCCTTCTAGAGGCACTAACCTCCTTGGTGCTGTGCAGTTGGTCAAACCAGCAAGCCCGGTTCAGCCCAGCAAATATTTAACTTTTCCTCCCAAAGGGCAGCCAGGTAGGATGATGCGGGCTCTGCTCTGAAAGCCACCCTACCCTGCCTGCGGGGTGACCACATGCATGAGTTTCAGAGCCTAAATTCACACCCTTTAGGGTAAAGTTCTGGGGACCCAGGCACAGGGTGGGATGCCAGAGGCTGTATTTGGTGTCCCCAGGGCGCTCCCCAGGCAGCATATGGGCTGGGTGTCCTCTCTCCCTGTGCAGCTGCGACCATGGGATGTGAACGTGGCACAGGGGTGTGTGTCCTTTGCTTGTGGGCATTGGGAGATAACAACACTGGGACACAATGAGCAGCCACCAGGACAACATTGGGTCACTCTGTGAGGGCTTTTTGATCTCACTTTTTTCTCAAAGTCCAAGAAATAATTAGGGTATCCTCATTTATTATTTTTTTTAGCCTGGGGGGATGCAGAGGAAAGTCTGGAAATGGGCACTTTGTTCTCACCAAACACCCAGCTCTTTCCTTAAGCAGGTGGTTTCAGCTGCAGAGCTTTTAGGAGACAGATGAGTTCAGCTTGAAAAGGGGATATTTGGGTGGGTGTCCCAAGGCAGGGAAACCACCAAGTGGTTTCAGCAGCAGGAACTGCAGCGCCGTGGCTGTGGACGCTGGTCCTCCCCACTCCGTCATTCCCCCGACGCATGATGCTCACCACTCACAGAGGTGCCCACCATGAGATAAGGTCCACAATGTCCAGAAAAAGAGGGGAGCAGCCGTAATATCAGCTGTTGTTACACAGCAAACAGGCTCATAAATAAATGATTCTCTGCTTCAGAATTTGATTATTTTTTTTTTTCAGTAAAGTTTCCTGCGTTAAAATTTTTCATACCGCAAGTTGTTGGCCGAGGTAAGGAAATGAAAACCGATGTTGGAAGATTAGAAATCCAGGGAGGGCAGGAATTCCCGGATACAGCTCTGTCTCAGCTCTCTGCCGCTCTCTGCTGCGCTCCTGCCCGCAATCTTGTCATCTACACGCTTGCACACATCAAAGTGAAACCGAGAGATAGCTGGCTCAGTGGGTTTGTCGGAGTATTTGTGTTGCATAAAAATAAAATGTAACTTTCAAAGGCGCTTCCTCGTGATTTGATGCGCACGCCTGTTTTTGTTCTAATGCAGTCAGAAACTTGTATTTCAATTTTCTGTGGGTGTTTTTCCTCTATTTTTTATCACCCTGTGTACCTTTACCTAACCACCACTTACACATTTCCTATCTAAATTAAACATTCCCGTGCCTTTTCAGCCCCTTACCAGTGGAGGCTGGCAGGAGTAAGAGCATACCAGCGTTTTTTCTGCCCTCCTAAGAACAGTGAAGTATTTAGAAGTGTTTAATTGCTACCTTGAAAGTTGGGCAGATGCTGGACTCAAAGTGGCCTCAAAACCCAAAAGACCCACACACTTGCTTGGACTGTACTCCCCAGCAAGCTCAGGTTCCCAGCAGGACCTCTGGTTTCATTACATCAAGGAGTTGGGGTCCCCTGATGCTTATTCATCTATTTTACTGCTATAACTATGTCTTATAAAGGGAAAAAAAAAAAAAAAGGCTCATCTTTCATTTTTTTTCCCTCAGCCACACATACTTGTTGCAGAACCTGAAGTTGGGGTGATGGGGTGAGTTTAGCTGAGCAGGAACGCTGGTAGCTGCTGTTTGTGACAAGGAGAGAACAAGTGAAAACAGTGACTTTGGCCTTAAAGACTTTTTTCTTTTTTAATATTCATGTAAAAAAAATAACTAACAAAACAAACAAACAAACAAAATAAACCCAGCATGCAATAAAGAGGCAGAAAAGCTAAGTCTATACTGAGAGACAGGGAAAAATCCATTGTAAAGAATATTGATATTTTAAAAATAGGATGGGATTTACCTCTGCAAAACTGAATGGTTCTCCTTAAAACTGATCCTTAAAACAAGTCCTTCGCTATTACAAAAAGAAGAGCCAGAGCTGACATCCAGCAGAGGTAGCAATTTACCCTCATGTGGCAGCAGGGGCCAATGTCCAGCCTGAGATGGGACCAAGAGCTTCTGTTGGATGGAAGCTCTTGCCACCCCTCTGCATGGTGGTCATCTCCTCCAACCTGGTGCTGCACCCTGCCAAGAGTTCCCTCCTCCTCTCACTGACCTGCCCGAGGTGCTACCTCTCTGCATCTCCTGGACCTGTGCTGGAGATGTGACACCATGTGGTGGTGGAGAGCCAGTGGTTATGGAGAGGTGATGGTTGTGGAGAAGTGATGGTTATGGAGAGCTGATGAGTACAGTCTGTGCCCACTGGAAGTGCTCATATTCAGTGGTGCAGCCTGCCCTCACTGTTGATACAAGCCACCGGAGATGCCAGCTAGGATGGTAGCTTGACCTACCAAAGGTCCAACTCTGGAGAAATGTTCAGCTCTGCTTCTACAAGTATCAGCATTTCACCAAAACAATTTTGCCAGTGAACTCCTGCAGAGAACTTATAACCACTAAAAGTTCGTCTAAAACCTATTGCAAATATCTATCAAAATGGCTACTCTGGAGGTTTTGGACCTCTTTTTTCTCTCGAACTTATCCCTTACCCAGAGCTTTGCTAGGATGTGCTCTGAAGCCAGGTGGGAGGACCTGCTAACGGCACACAGGTCTCCCCTCCCATGTAAGCTCTTGTCTCTCTTCCTCTGACCCCTTCAAATAAAATTCCTCTCCGATGGATTGTCTAGAAGAAGCAATGTCCCACTAAGGAGTTAATCTTCACATCACTGGGGAAAGAATTAACATGAGAAAGTCCCAATGTCAGTATGGAGTTACACATCTAATGCTCCCTGGGATTTCTGCTCCAAATGTAACTCTAATTAATTCTAAATGAGAAATTCTTCTGGCATCATTAAAGATGGCATCTGCAGGAACACCGGTTGCACACAGAGGTTTTCAGCTATTACAGCAAGTATCTAGCATAGGAATAACAATGGATTATAGATATTCCCTGGAGAGATCAGAAGAAATAAATACACTTTGGTATCACGGGTTACAGCAAATGTCTAAGTAACATAAATCAGATTAAATATCACAGCAGATCAGCAAAGCAAAGGTGTGTCTGAGTAGAAAAAGTCACCGGGGAGGAAAATGCCATGAGTATGGGGTCTGTATGCACTGGCTACAGCCAAAAGGACACAACTGAATTTACTTAAAATACACAGAAAATTAATATAGGGGACCACTAGATCATAATTTTTTGCTTTTTGACCTGTTCTAAAAAAAAAAAATTGGGTGGCAAAACCAGAGCAAAGGCACGCTATCATTACTGCGAAGCACTGTTTTTTCTGATGATCAGAGGGCAGCGAGGTCACGGGATGCTGTTCACCTCTCCAAACTCTAAGAAAGTAGGGGGGCGACATTGCCTAATTGCATGAAAGCCTGCTCAAAGGGAAAAAGGCAGTGGGGTAGCATTGCTTTTACATCTGGGCTATTTTAAATGGGAATTTTAACCTATAAGAAGAACTAGAAAAGGGCACAAGGCACAATCCTGGTCCTGGATATCAGAGTTTATATGTAAAATATAAGCAAACTGTTCTACTCTGAGAGCATGAAAAGGCATTACTTTCGTTACAGGCCTCCTCATGGTAGGCATACTAGCAGGCAGTCGAATAAAACCGATGTTGATAACAAGCTGGGGTACAGCCTCAGAGTAGGGCAAACATGATAGAAAACACAATCCTATTTACAGACTGCTCTGTTTGCATATACTTTTTGCTTCTGAAGTGAAAAATATTTTATGAAAGATAGCGCATCTCAAGCCCAGAAAGTCTACTAGACATAGTCGTATTTTGAAGGGTAGGAGCGTCTTCCATCCTCGCTTCGAGCAGCTTCTTCATACCCTACACCTTTCCTAGTCTTCGTTTCAGGTTCGTACCCAGAACCAACTTTATATGGCCCCGTTCTGTAGGAGATATTCCGCCCCGATGCATTGTAGGACACTGCTTTGTAACTGAAAGAGACGCAAAAGATGGCATCAGCCACTGCAGGGTCTGTGACTACCCAACGTTGCACCCAGTGCTCGTGTTCGCTGCTGGATTTTAGGCAACTTCGTACTGTGTCATCATGTGGAGCCACTCAATGAGCTCAGAATCAACCCTCCATGGACAAGCAGCAAATCTCTTTCCTGTTTTTTTTGTAAACTTATCCTTTATTTCCCATGAGCGAATCCTTGGTTGAGAGAAGGACCCACCTACAATAACCAGCTACGTAGGTGTACAAAGACCTACCTGATGTAAATCATAGCTCAGCTGATGCAATCTACACCTGCTGATGGTCTGCTATGTAATTTGCAATCAAAGCAACAATTAACAGGCCTGGCTTCGCCAGCACATTGCAAATTTTAGATTTTGAGGTTGACTTTTCCCACCCTCTCTATTTGTTTGCAAGTCACGTAGACAGGGAAGAGAAATGGTCACTTTTGACCCATGATACAGGGCAAACAGATGTATCACCATGATAACTCTTCCAACAGTGGTATTACACATAGACATGTTTTGGGGTGAGCTGGCTGTACACTATCCCAACACCCAAGGCTTCATGCAATACCTTCCCATGTCTACAACAGGTAGGCTTACCGGGATTCTTCTGGAATCAGACCTCTGCAAGCCAGGCACATCATGATGCCTCCTACAAGGGTCAGGCCACCTGCCACCCAGCCAACAAAAAGGGCTGAGCCAAAGGTGTACCTACAAAACATGGAGATGTGGCTGATTAGTGCTGTCACAGTGGTCCAGTCTGCTGCTTCTGAAACATGTTGAACATTTTCATTCTCTCTCTGGTCCTGCAGAAGCTCCTGTGAGCACCATCCCACCTGCAGGCTTGTCCTCAGTGGGGTCTCTACCTCACTCTTGAGCTGCGTGAACAGAGACATGCCAGCCAATTTGCTTGGACAAATTATCTCTAGTAGAGATAAGACAGACTCAGTAAATCTTCCAAGTCCTGGGGCCAGACTAACATGCACCCAGAGTTTGCCTTTCCTTCAGCTGCAGCACATTCTGGCCCTGAGGGAGATCTGCACTGTGGAGTACCCTGAGCCAGATGATCACCTACCTGTTCTGGACATTCTGCATTCCCTGGTACATGTTGGTTGTGGACATCCAGAAGTTTGTGACCAGCATGTTGGCAAACACCGACACTCCAGTGATGGCACACAGACCTGAGATCAGACAGAAGGGCAGATACACATGGTAACTATGGACTCCAGTTTTTCTGGGCACCCCAAGTCTTATTTATCCTCATCACGCCCACCAAGACCTCTGAGTCTTTCCTGAAATCCAATTACTCACAACACTGGGGAGGGACTGAGCGATCAGTGTTGCTTCTGCCTCAGGTCCCCATATAGCCATCACTATTGTGGTACTTCAGTGTCACAGTCTTTAAAACTTCTATTCTGAAAGCAGCCCTTATTTTAGGAAGAAACACAATCCCCTGCTCACAGAGATGTGACCAAGGGCCAGGTCCACCATGGCACGTGGGTACCCAACTCCTCAACTAGCTGGGACTAAGAACCTTGTTTTGAAATGAGTCAACTCAGCCAAGGGATGTCCCATTGCAAGAGTCAGCCACATCATCGTTTTAGACATCCTCTCTTTGGGAAAGTGCGGTGGGCTTTTCCAATAGCCTCATTGGTCAAATTCTCAACCCACTGACTCAGATCAATAAAACAATAGGTTTTAAGTGCAAAATCAAAGCAGTGTTGCAGAAGGTGGTTTCCTTGGTCCAGCTTGCACATCCTGAAGTTGTGTTGCATGTTTCATATTCCAGCAAAAGTAAGTGCTGTTCAACTGTAAGGATTTTAGATGGGGCCATTCTACTTCGCTTCATTAGGATATGGATTTGATTTGATTACTCCTCTGCAATAAAGTGTGGGCAAACCTGTAAGTGTAAGTTGATTTGTAATTTTGAGGTAGCTGAGCAACAGTAGGCATTCCTGCAGCCTCCCTGATAAACCAAAGTATTAAAAAATTACAAGCTAGGCTACCACAACTCTGAGACTCTTCATAAAATTATTATGTATAAAGCCTGAGACTCTTCATAAAACCATTTATGTATAAATAAAGGATATAATAGTATGTAACAACAATATACACATAACAAATGAAGAGATTTAATTTCTTTTTTTCCATGGGCTGGTTTTTTCAGCCTTCCATGTTCTGTTCCACACAAACTTCTGTTTTTCTTTTACTAAGCAGAGGTAGAAGCCACTTGTCCCCAGAAGCGCAGGCTGGAAGACAAATGCCAATAACTTCATGCAAGCAGCAACGCTTTGGGTTCCTCCAGAGAGGCTGCTACCTATGACCAGAAGCACATGAAGACTTCCCCGGTCGTCAATTCCAGGTAACCAAGACACCTCGCACATGAAAGACACGACACCACACACTTACCAGCAACAATAAACATGATGCCGGAGGTCAGAGTCATGTTGGCTTTTGCAGAATCCTCCATGCTGCCGATACGGATGCATTTCAGAGCAAAAATGCACACAAGGAGGCCAAGGATGCCCAGGACGATACCCACGATCATGAGGGCCCGCACAGCCTGGAACATCGCTGCAAAACAAATTGACAAGAGATTCGTAAGACCCTAGGAAGTTTTTAAAGATTTTTTTCTGTCCAAAAACAAAAAAAGAAGAAAACCCTGAACATATTATGCAATTCATTTGTCGAAAGCAAAGACTATGCCTTGGAAAACAGGCACCAAATCTATTCTCAGTGTTTTTTTATGGGGCACCTCTGGAAATGTGGCTGGTTTTTTTCAACTATTTAAGGTGTTTGACAGCTTCAACATAATTTTTATATACGTTCATCAGCACCAGTAATGATTTATTCAGCTGTAATTGAGCTGGTCTGTTTCCTAACTACAATGATTGAGAAAGCTTTTTTTTTCAGCAGACAACTCCATCCAGCTATCCATGGTATTTCCAACTAATGTGCGACTCAAAGCGAAGCTCTGTATGTTCCTGCTTTACAGGAAAACTCCTGGCACAGGAGAAGAGGAAAATTGCCTTGATAAACATTACACATACATCAAGGGAGAGCAGCAAAGCTTCAGCAATGACCTCCCCCAGCATATCCTTTCCGTCATTACTTGTAATATCAGTCCTGCCTACATCCACCCACATTCATTAATACAATAAACAAATACCTAGCCCTGAGTTTGCTTCACAGGCTGCTGCCAAGGTGGGAAAGCTTGGTTGGAGGCAGATTGTGATGCTGGTGGGTCATGCTGGTGGGAGCTGAGCGTTGCTGTCAGCCAGATGAAGGTAGCAAAAACCCTACAGGCTCCTCTTGGCCACAATAGAAAAGTAGGGGAAAAAAAACAAAGGGAAAGTTGCACCTTTTAAAATGGAGAAGTGAAGTGAAAAGGCCATGCATTTGAATACCGAGATGATTTTCTAATAAGGTGGCACAAATCCCATCTCGCTTGCAATTCAGTGCTGGCCCCAGCCACTTCTCCTCCCCACCTGTACATGCGTCCCCAGCAGAGACAGGAAGGCGGCAGGGCTGGCAGAGCACTGGGAGGGGGTGGTTGAAAGTATTTCAAGGGCTGTTGTGATCTGGCTAAGAAGAATCACAGCCTCTTCTTGCCCTCCCACGAGCTCTTGCAGCCCTGGGTTTGGCTTTGATGCTCCCCCCAACATGACTGTCCATCTTCAAGGAAGATGACATGGGCTTGTTACCAACTGAGAGGGGAAGGCAATGTATCCTGCAGCCCCAGGGACTTCACTCAGCTTGCCTGTCACTCCTTTTGCTGGGCTGTCCAGGATGGCCATGGGGCCCAAGCGTCCCGTATGGCCTGACTGGAGCAGAAGGCACTGGTGCAGGAGAGCGAGGAGTAGACCCTGCTAGTCTTGCACAGGGAGGGAGAAGGGATGTGTTTATAAACCCTCCACAGGAAAGCATTTGGGGTGGGTGGGTGGTGAGGTGCCCATGCGGGTCTCCTTGCTTGTGGGGTACCACGAAAAACTTTCCTATGAGGGTGCCAGAGCCCTGGAACAGGCTGCCCAGGGAGGTGGTGGAGTCTCCTTCTCTGGAGTTATTCACAACCCCCCTGGATGCATTCCTGTCCAGCCTGCTCTGGGTGACCCTGCTTTGGCAGGGGGTTGGACTAGATGATCTCTGAAGGTCCCTTCAAACCCTGACCATTCTGGGAACCTGAGAAGAACCGTGCTGGCACCATAACGCGCAAGGAAGCCAGTGGTCTGCCATCCCACAGGCTAGGAATATACCACCTTCTTCCATCTGGCAGTCCCACCAGGGCTGCTGCTCTTATGACTCAATTTGCCCTTATCAGCTGATAACAAGTGCTAACGAGCCTGGGATTTTCAATCTCACATTCATCAGCCCCCAGGTGCGAGCTCATTAGTTATTATTCATCAGAGAACAAGAAGCTGGCGGATACGCCTTATCAGCCCTCAAAGGTTGTTCATGCAGCACCTTATGCAAAGCCGAAAGCTGCAAAGAGAAGAAAATCACAATACTCATTTGTCTTTACAGTTACTTAAGTTTTCTTCCAACTGCTTTTGTTTCGGGGCAGGCAGGAGAGGCTGATACTCCAGGACAGCACAAGACACTATGGATCCTGATGGTCCTGAAGGTCCTTGTCCCCAGAACAGTCCTTCATTCCAGGGATGTTTCCTACAGACCTTATTGTTCCTGGGTACCATCACCGTGGTGGTCTCAACCCTTACAGAAGTGACCCTAAGCTAAGACCTCACAGGGATATTGTGGGCTCTCAGGAGAGATGTTCCCAGTGCCTTGGGTGCCCGTGGAAGGACACAACAGGCAGGCCAAACCAAGCAGTTCCTGGGATGTTGCATTTCTGCTAGAGCACTGAAGTCCAAGGGTGGTGAACCTCCATTGAAACAGAGCAATCTGCAGCTGTTGGAAAGGGAAGAGAGAGGAACACAGCAGGGCACAACAGAAAAAATGCAAAATAGTCGTCAGCAGTGATTCCTCTCTCCATGAGGCTGACTTACGCACCATCTCCAGAAAGGCATGGAAAGGAGGAGAAAGTGCTCCCAGGTCTGCCGTGCCATGAAGGCCTCTTCACTTGGCTCATGGGACTGAAAGTGGGAGCTGTTTGGAAAGAGAGAGCACTGCAGTTTCGAGTGAATTTTGGCATCCATTAAAAGTCCTCTGTACAGAGCTGGTATCCAAAGGTGAACGACCTCCCCTGGAAGGAAGGAGCGGAAGGGCTTAGGCAAACAAAATAGGAGACTAATGAAAAAAAATAAAAATTGTATCAGGAGCACTGGTTAGCAAACAGCCCTGTAATTAAAGTCAAGCACAGAAACTCCCTGCCATTTTGCATACCCCGTTTGCATGAGGTAGGATGACTTTGCTTCACACTTGCACACGCGTGGTTGCTCATTTTGCACACTCGATTTTCATACTAAGGGATGATGCGCACAGAAAACAATAGAAATGTTTATTTCTAGATATAGAAATGCAAGCTTATTCACCACAATAAATGTCAGTGATACGAAACCACAGTTTGCATCACTCTCTCCTTCAGACCTAAATGAAACTGGAGAGTTGTCTTTCCCCCCAGTGTTGCTGTGAGTAGTGAGAGGCGAGTGAAGTAAACCAACTTAAACTCATCTAAACCAACATCACTGGCATTTCTGTCAATAATACACAATACAAAGGTGGAAATCTAACTTCATGACCAGTTATGATTAATGGAATATAAAAAGTTTAGGGAAAAAAAATGAGGTTTTATGTTAACCAAACAGGGGCATTCCTTATATTTTAAGGTACTCATCAACTAAACTGACACATAAAGAGAACAAAACTCTAAGACACAATAGAAAATGCCTGTGACTGCTTTGCATGGTTCCTTATTGCTATATTATCTAAAAATAACATAAGAAGTAAAATCTTGATTCTGATAAATTGGCATCAGTGATGGTTACCATTGCCTCATTGCTCTTTTAAAGCACAATCACCTACACACATCATTATAAGGATATGTAGATATATTGATCACCATTTGTATATATAGTTTAATAAATATGTTTTTTATTATTTAAAACAAACGATCCCATAGTAGAAGTGACTCCAAACATCAATTTTGCCCTTCCGAATGAAAGAGAAGTTGCCCAGCAGCTTCGCCAGGCTGGGTACACAGAAACACGTTGGTTCCATTGCACCCCTCGGGACGGTCACGGGCTTTGCTCAAAGAGCAAACATTGCAACCTATGCACTGGTCTGCACCAGAAAAACTCCCTCCTGCCTCACGATAGGGAAGTAAGGTTGGCATCTCTGAGGATACAGGGCTGAGAGCCCACCTCGTGCTCTCTTCCACACCTGTCAATGGAAGCAGAAGGCCTATGTGCAGCACTGCTTTCTTGTACCTATTTGCAATTGTGCACCAAGAACAAAAAACACGCTCGGGTCCATATTTATTGCCAGGTGGCAGGGCACAGGCATGGCAGGTCATGGGGAGGCTGGCTGTTCCCCTCCCATGGCTCCAGATAGCTTGGGAACACAGAATACCCTCACTTGCAGTGGGGTGGGAAAAAAAAAAAATCTCTTTTTGTAAAGCAAGCAAGCAAGCAAATGAGAAAGTCATATCCCTCTGCAATCTACTAATGCAGCCACTAAAACTCACCAGGTGATGTGAAGCAACTGAGCCCACCTTTCCCCTTCCCACCCTTCCCACACACACTGCTCGCAGGCAGATTTCTCCAACTCCAGTTTTCTCTTTGGACAAAATATTATTTCAATTCTTTTCTGTAAAAACCATTATTTTGATAACAACACAAAAATTACATGCGGCTATTCTCCTTGTCTTTTGATCCAAAAGGGCAGAATATCTGGGAGTTTAAACATACTCACTCTCCTCACATCAGTGGAGCTGGGCTGATTTATGCCAGCAACGGGGCTGAACCCATGATGCTCATCCAGAGAGCACCTACACGTGTTCCAAGTTGTAACCTCCACTGAGTAAAGGTATTATTTTGGTAAGAAACACGCATGTCTCTTTAGACTGAGTAGCCTCAAAATTTTATTCCTCACAAAGTGCTTTAAGATATCTGCTCCTGCTTTGGATGAAAACTGTGCAGAGCTATAGAAGAGCTCCTGGGTTAAAACTGGTGTATCTTTTGTCCCTACCTGGCAGCCCAAGAATGGTGAAATATGGTCGGCACTCCGTAAAGCCAGAGCTCTGCCGCACGCAGCTCCTCCACAGTCCCTGATACTGGAAGACGGCTGTGACCGGGTTGTCATACAAGTCCTGCGTGCTCCACATATCCATGGCAGTGGACACCATGCACCCCGCAACACCCAGCGACGAAACGATGAACCCCATCACCTGGCAGATGGTCGTGGACATGGTGTCTCCCCCAGAGTGAGGAGGTGAGACAGCCCTGATGAAGCCGCAGACCTAATGGGAGCACCGAAGTCCTCTTGACTGAGCCACCAGAAATGCAGCAGCTCTTATCAGATGCTTTCCATTGAGCGGTGTGTTTGCTCAAAGTGTTTTTGCAAGATAGTCCAGTTTCACTCTCACTGGGTAGGTTTGTGCTGGCAGGGCCGGAGATATGAGCTTTTGTCCTTTAGAAGTGCTTGTCCTTCCCCAGCTAAGCAGCCACATTCCATCAAGTGTTAGGCAACCCACTTGGAACATGCGCCGTCCCCCCACCGAAACCCTTTGCTGTCCATCGGCCTTCTCCTGCGTGCTTGGCATGGTGCAAAGGTGCTGAGAGGGGCATAGGGAAGGACCATGTTCCCAGGTGAAGTCAGCACCTAGCCCGGGTCACCACCTCCCCAGCCCTCTGCTTATGCAAAGGGCGGGTAGTAGATCTACCATCAGACCAAGTCAGGGACACCTCTACACTCGACCACCCATGTAAGCATCTGCAGAAGAGGCACCGTGATAGACAGGGATGCCAGCGGTGAGCTCTGCGGGAGGATGCGGGGCCACCAGCTCAACCCAGGGAACAAACAGGGACATGGCCACCCTTTGCAGCCACTTCGAGCATCACCAAGGCTGCCTTGGATGATGACCATGGCATAACCCTGGGCACCAAGCCCCAAACTGATCCAGCAAAGCTCCTGCAACCCTGTTCTCCTCCCACCCACATCCCCATTATCCATCATGTGGCCCCACTAGAAACCTATGTGTGGAGGAGGAGAGGCCACATGGACCATTTGGAAGGTGCTTGTCCATATTGGCTGGGGGGATGGTCCTGGAAAAAAGGGTGAGTACAAAAATTAGGAAAGTAATTACCTCTTTGCACAGTGGAGAAGTGCTGGGCACAGGGGAGCGATATAAATTCACCATGCCACTCTGCTGACAGAGCACGGTGAGTTACAGGGACCTTCCAGCCTTCACACTCATCCATTCTCATCTAATGCCCCGCTCTGACTGATTTACTTCAGCCCTGACCTAGAAACAAATTCCCGCTTTTCCCATCCCGACACCGCTCTGTGCACCGTCAATACCATGGGTGATGCCATGTGAAAGCCACCAGGAAGAGGGGAGCTTCTTCCTCCTGGAGAACGACCACCCAAGACACTCCTTTTGCTTTTGTGGCTGTGACACAAGCTGGTGGGCAGCAGACAGAAATGCTTTTGCACTGGACTTTGCTGCAGCATCCGGGGCACAATTCACATGTCTGGTAGACACAAATCACAGCCACCAAATCCCTCCTTGGTCAGGCCCAAGATGTCTTTGCTTACAGCAATTTTATTCAAATTTAGTCATTTCCACTGACTTGGCAAGTTTATACTAGGGGAAGGGCTAGCTCCAGCATATCTAAAATTTGCCAGCAAAAATAATAGTGTGAACAAAAAACATAGAAGTGAGTCATCAAGAACCAGAGATGGTAAGAGCTGGTCATCCTCCATGAGGCAGAACAGATATCTCATCTTGGATAATGTTTCGTGAAAAATCAGGGCTGGGGAGAGCCTAGAAGCTGGGAGGACAATAAGTGCTAAAACAAGTAACATGGCCAGCTCTCCACCCCATCCTTCACTGCCCCACAGTCAGAACTGTGTTCCAAGCCTGAAAAGCTGGTTGCACCCAAGCCCTGATGCTCCCCAGCCATTCTCCAGGACTCTTCGCCTTCATGCCCCAGGACTTGCCGCCTTCTTGCCATCTAGTGGTAAGAGACCACATCACTCTTTTTCCAGATGACCACTTCAAACCATGTCCCAGGGACAGATGTTCCTCTGGGACATAACACCTATTCCTAAGGGTGGTGTCACCTGGCAGCATTAGCGTACAACTGCTCACAGGGCTGCAGAGAAAAATGGACCCATGGACTGGTCACAGCCCAAAATAACCCCTGGGGAGGAAAAAGAAAAGGTGGAGGGGGAATACAAAGGGCAAACATTGTTTTTCCAGATTTTTTTCCAAAAATTTCTACCACTTTTTAAACTACTGGTGCTTCTGCTAAGTTAGACACCTGGGTGGTTGAGTGAGTACCAGTGGAGGTGGCCCTCCCGTGTACCATGTCCACCTGTTTGCTTTGCTGGGAGGGGAGCCACCACTCCTTCCTCTCACCCTTTCTACTGGTTTCAGCTGTGTGTGCTGTTGGAGCGGCTCTTCAAGCCACTAGGGATCTTCTCTCCTCCTCCACCATTTCACACTCCCAGGCCCCATTTCTCCTCCCCCCCGCCCTCCATTGGAAACAGGGCCATCCCCTGGATTGCCCCTAATTATGCCCTGAGCTGAAGGTTGCCATTCGGGCAGTGCTGCTTCACCTTTCCTTGGAGATACGGTTTTCTCCTGCTGATGGGGAACGCTGCTTCTCATCATCCCTCTTACTCAGGGGCAGCAAAACCTCAGAGCAATAGTGGAGCCATCATATATCATCAACAATCTCCAGACATACAAGAAAGCCCAGATAAACTGATCTATCTTTGATTTTGAAGGCCAAATTGAATCATGTCTCTGAAGAGGACTAACCAGCACGGGGCTGCGCATTCCCTCCTGAAACCTCATGCATGCTCCCCCAAAAAATGAAGCTGAGCAAGCAACTTCAGCAACAAAGATCATGCTGCGGTCCTTAGCCAAGAGGCAAGCAGTCATCCAACCATGCTTAGCACTCCAGATATTGCTGTATTTGAAAAATTATTGTGTTTTGGAGGGGTTTCTATTTGCTCACCCCTAAGCATATTGCTTAAGGTGCTATCCAGCCATCCCAGCATTAGCTGCCTGCCATTTCTCATGCTCTGATTAACATCATGCTTTATACACCGGGAACTCAAAGCTCCCATAAATACTTTCCTCAGTGGTTGGTTGAAGCAAAGTTCTGGAGAAAAAACCACAAACTTGTTTCCATCCTAACCCTTCTCCTAGCCCATATTCTCGGCCTTTCTGAAATGTTCTTACTTTAAGCTTATTGTTCATGGTTGTTTCTGAACCGCTCATGACAGGGAAAAATATGTTTCCCTTTGCAAAAAAATTATCGCCTCATTTTCTCAGCACCCAGCCAAATAACAGGAGATCACATGGCAGCTCTATCCGAACTGTCAGCTCAGAGCACAACCTGAAAAGTGGTCAGGTGACACGATACTGTAGAGCATGCCTAAGCACCTTTACTACAACCTGACACTCATCTCCAGCCACCCCTGGGAGATGCCTACAGCCTGGAGTTGTTGAAGGATGGTGATCTCTCTCCAAGTATGTGCCTGTTGCTCGGTCTCCAGCAAGGTGCTTGAGTGCTTGGGCCAGAGGTCTTGCCACGCCATGTGGTAATGCTGAGCAGCATCTAAGGAAGGGACATGATGGGGAGACGGCTCTTACAAAGACCAAGCTTCCTCACCAAGGAGCAGAGAACAGGGGTCCCACTCTGAATATTGGGACATCTGTAGTGGTTTGACCAAACTAGGAAAAAGAAGGGTCCTTTGTGACCGCTCCCCTCTACAACCTTTATTTCAGCTCATACTTGCTTTATCTACCCAGGCGTTGACTCTATATTATCTCAAAACCGTTCACTGGGCCCATTGCAACTCCTGAATGTTATCACCGCCTCTCCCATAAAAATTACCTACAGCTCATGTTTACTTTAAAATTTGCAAATATAGCTCACACCCTGCCAGTCAGTTGCAGCTTGTTCAGACCGAAACAAAGCAAACCCACCCTTCTCTTTCTGTTCCTCCATTGCTGTGGTGACCACAACCTCCAGGAGCATATGGTCCACTAGTCCATAGCATGAGAAGGGCTTACTTCTGAAATTCAGTGGGGAAAAGGGGTCATGGAAGGCCTCCGTCCCAGCTCAGACCCATTCTATCCTATTGGTCTTCAGGTGGTCCAGAGGAGCTTTGGAGGTCCCTCAGCAGAGCTGGGGTGCATGAAGCCGCGTCCTTCCCTACATATCCATAAAGCTGTAGCCCAGCCCCATAACTCCACAGCCTCTTGCTGTTTCCCTTGCCTTGCTCTTCTTCTGACCCTCAGCCCAGTTCCTTTAGGATTATTTTTCACGTCTCTTGTCTTTTCATGGTGCAAAGGCACGAGACAGTGGCAAGGATGTGATGAAGGTGTCTAGCTTCCTGACATTCCCCGCTGGGCTCTCTGCCACCTCTGCCCACCCTGAGTGTCACTGGGTACCGGGGTGCCCGAGACCTCTCTAAGGGTCTCACATTAGCTCTTTCCCCATCTCCACACCTCCTTCCGCTCCTGCTGTGAACGCAAACCCACTGCAGCCTCATGTACCCCCTTAGTAGGTTACATCAAGTCTGCAACCTACCTGGGCCACCTAAACCCTTCTGTGCATGAAACGTAGTCTCAAAAGACTTGAAGCAGTTTACAGCAGTTGCCTGAAGACATTTCAAAATTTGGAGATTAATTGAGGGGGTCAAAGCATTTTAAGTAGCAAGCAGAGCTTGGATGAGACTTTACTATGGCCATTGCCAGTGGAGGATCATGACACGGCAATTAGCAGTCCCCATCCTTACAAACTTTGGGCACAAAGCAGTTCCATGCTGTTTCTTTGGCCAAGGGACTACCTTTTCTCCAAAATCCTCAGAGCAAGGATTTTACTAGGCCTATGCCACTAAATGTGCGTTGGTTGTACGAAAAAAAGAAAACCTAGTCATTGATGTAGAAGAAAAAAATCCAGAGACTGCAATATGGATTCTCCTCGGGGAACATCTGCTCATCTCCGCCACCTTGCACCAGCAAAACTGAAAGCAGTTGTTTTATGCAAAAGTCTTGACAGCCACGATTACATTCCCATGGGCTAGTTTTACTCTGACCCCTCTAGGAACACATACGTGTTTACCAGCTGCAGAACTTTACCAGGGTGCTCTCAGACTTTCAAAGTTTACTGTTGGAAAAGCAAAAATATTCTTATTTTTCAAGTCACCAGCTTTTTGTTCCATGGCAGAGAGATGCCTCAGCCTTTTGGGAAGGGTCAAAAGGGGTTTTGACTTAAGCACAAAATGTCCTTTCAAAAATGGCTGAGCCAGTCTAGCTGAAGAGGTCTGGAAATAAGAGACCAAGACAGACAACAGGAAAATTACTGCACGTGTTGTTGTAGTTCAGTAAACTTGTAAGGAACTGAAAAATGCTCCTTTTAGCAGAAAGTGCCTTGTGACTTCCACACTAGGTGAAACTACCAGCCTTGCCAGAGCCCAGCTAGTGCTATTTGTCTATTATTTGTGTGTTCAAATTCAGACCATGTCCTCCAGACAACCACAGTAAGGTTCTGCCAATACACCAAAGCCAGCAGCAAAAAAAATAATAAGAGAAAGCAAAATCAGAACAAACAAGCTTAGTTCTCAAGTGACATATTTCACCAGAGACTGACTGTTTATAGCTGAGCAATGAGGGGGAGAGCCATAAACTACCTGTGTTATTTCTCATTTTCATCTATTATCTTGATTTTCTCCTCAATCTCTTTGAAATTAAAATTCCCAACTAAATTGAAGATAGATGATGGGCAAGACAAGTTTAATCTTTGCTATGGGAGCGAGGGATTGAGGAAAAAAAAAAAAATACCCTCGGAAACCAAAACTTCACTGATGTACTCAGGTCACCTCGCTGCTTTGCTAGAGTCCTATTATTTTTATTCACTCCGGCACTATTGTTCCCAATATAAATTGCCATTGTCAGAATAATAAATAGGGGTTTATAATGGAAATGCTGACAAACCATTAACTATGGTGTGGTTAGCACGGGGGGTTCAATGGAGATCAAGGTGCGGCACGGTTAAAATAAACACTGCGATGATCCACTTAAATAATATCTTTGCAAATTAATAATTTGATTTTTAGTACTGTTTTCCACCCTCCCTCCCCCTGGTTGGGATACAGCTGCCCTTCGCTGGCGGCGGGTGGGAAGAAATGCCCCTAGGAGCAGATGAATTCGGGAGACGGAGCCAATCTATAAAGCACAGCTGTGGGGCCCTTGGTTTTGCACCAGCTCCTCCAGAGACTGGAATTGTCAGACAATATATAACAGGAGGGGAAAGAGGGAGGGAGAGCAAAGGAGTGACTTCAGAAGAGCAAGCCCTGTTATTAAAAAAAAAAAAAAAAAAGGAAAAAATATCCACCTCACTTTGTAGGGCAGTGCTGATAGAGCCGGTCACAGAAATCATCTTGTTGGGACAAAAGTACATAAATATTCATGTGGGCATACACCATCAGGGAAGGCACTGACTCTCCAACACCACCGAGGATGAGGATAGCAACTTCAGGGGGTTCACCCGCTTCTATTTTTAAAGCTTATGCTTCATCCTTTGGGCTGCTTTTTTTTTTTTTTTTTTTTTTTTTAAATCCCTTTTTGTAGGCGACTGCAACAAGCCCAGAAAATCACACATGGTAATTCCACTCCGAGGTGACCGATTCATTAGAGACCCTGACATTTAGGAGAGGATGCCCCTTTCTGTCCGCAGAGCTTGCTGGATGGAAGGAAGGACAGACTGATCTCCCCCAGCCCATCTGTGAAATGAAGGATATCCATCCCCCCAACGCCGCTGTGTGTTTCCATTTTAGGAAATTAATACCCACCCAACAGACACCAGACTGGAGGCTTGGGAACTGCAAAAGAAAAGCTGTAGCTTTTCACTGTAATGCTGACATTAGCAATGGAGGTATTTCGAAAGAACAAAAAAACCTCCCAAATCTCCAGTATTCTGGTTTCTTCAAAGATTAAAGTAGTTCCCAGAGCTGAATACTTGAAAAGTTTAATTGCTTCTTCTCTAGAGTTACATTTTCTGTAATTTTAAGCTTTCAGAACTGAAGAACTGAGGGAGCTCTGCAGCTTGTGATGGAAGTATGTGTGCGGGGAGGAGGATTTGCTTTTTACACCTCTCTTTTCTTCCTCATATGGCAACTTTAATCTCTTTACCTATAAGCAATTAGCCTGCTGGAGTTTCACCAACCTGTCCTGCCGCTTGCCGCACGCATTTTCCCTGCTGGGTTTTGCTGACTGTGATAGCAGCGTGTGAACACAAGCCTCGCACAAACATCCCTCTTCAGACCTCATCCTTCATTCACTTGTACCCACCACCTCAGGCGGGATCAGGCCCACCCCCTTCTAGGAGAATGCAGGTCTGTGCCCCAAAGTCTGTGTGGACAAACAGGGGTGTTCAAAACCAGGGCTCCAGCAAGAGGAAGGTGCTCACAGGCATCACTGGCACCTGCACGGGGATGCTGCAGCACAGCTAACACCAGAGGCCAGTTGGGAACGAGGATCCAGAGATGAGTGACAGAAATACAGCTGAAGGGATGAAAAAAACCCTCCTATGGGTGTCTGAGGCCCCAGCTGCATCGCGTTATACTGGTTTGATTTGCACAGAGATAGGCTACTTGTGAAAGAAGCCATTTTTGTGCACAATGCCTATTTCTCTGTGTTTTGGAAATGCCATTTTGCAGGAGTTCTGCAATGATTTGCTGATACAATTGGCTTCTTCCCTCTATTCTTGCTGTGTCAAAGCACAGAGGCTAGATGGATATAACAGTCTAAGTGCCTTTTTTCTCACTGTATTAAGGCAAGAAGAAAACCCAGATAATCCTGTTGTAACCTAATTGTTTGCACCCCTAGATACTCTGGGCACAACCAGGACAGGAATGATACCCGTGGAAGAAAAAACTGGAACCAAAGGAGAATTAGGGAGAAATCCAGCCTGGTGGTGTTAACCCGTACAGAAATACAGTGAGCTGAACTGTGACATATCCTCTTAGAAAAGGATCTTCTCTGATGCCAAGAATATTAGTGGTTTCTGGTGGGAAGCCACGCACAGCCATGCAGCTGGGGTAGGAGCATATATACCCAAGCCAGGCACGGCACAGTGGACAGATCACCCCACGGAGCAGCTCCTACCCCAGGTGTATTGCCTGGACAACACCTCAGGAACCTGATGCATTATCAGCTATAATGAGTTTTGCTGAACCTCAGCTTGGCCATGAGAGCAGGGCTTGGGTTGAGATACTTCCAAGGGACCTGTCATCCAACCAGGGTGAGCAACTGAGGTCCCTTTTGGCTGAGGCTTGGGTTCCCTTCTCTGCACCGAAAATTGCTGATCACCACCGCTCACGCACAGCTTCAGACAACGTAGGTGGGATGCAACGTGCCTGTGGCTCTGCCCTCCCACCTCTTTGCCCTCGTGTCAAGCCCTACCTGGCAGCCCCAGGATGGTGAAGTAGCCACGGCATTCGGTGAAGCCGGAGCTCTCCCGGACACAGGTGCGCCAGAGACCCTGGTAGTTGAACACTGCTGTCACCGGATTATTGTACAGGTCTTGGGTGCTCCACTGGTCCATGCATGTTGACGCGATGATGCCTCCTATTCCTAGAGCGGACACCACGAAGCCCATGGACTGGCATATTGTCACAGACATGGCGCTGAGCACTCGCTAGGCAGGTCCTCGGCACGCACAAGCCTCCACAAGCTGGGTCTGGGGCAGGCAGCCAGGGCAGAAGGGACTTTTAGCTAGAGGCACAGCCTACGTCACAGACGGGAGTCAGGAGAGGTCCGGACCGCACCACACAAACCTACCCTTTCTCTTTATCTGTTTCGGTGAGATAATTTTCCTCGGTCGGTACCAAGAGCCATTTGTTACACACAGCATGAACGCCTCGTTCTCTGTTTACCTTCTCCCTCCAGACAGAGGTGCAGCCAGTACAGGCAGATGGGGACCAGTGGGTCCTTCCAAAACAGCTGGGGCGGAGAGCTGCTGCAGAAGCAACTGCGTACTCCAGGAGGCCAAGTGCAGGGATGCTTAAATCAGATGAAGCAGATAAAAAATTATGGGGAGCTAATCCTTTCCTTGCAGGGATGATGCTTTTGAGCCAAGTGGAGAGGCTTTTATTAGCATGCCTCTACCTGGGCATGTTTGTTCAAGCAAAGGATAGTGTATAAAAGAGGATAGTGTAGAGCACCACCGCAGCAGATGCTCGGGTGGACCTGGCTGCTTGGGGAGGTCAGGCTGGGAGCCCACAGGAAAGGCAGCAGTTGCTGAAGAGTGAATGGTGTGAACCTGCAGTTTGCTGTGGGAGGACCAAGACAGGCAAAGAGAGCAGGGAAAAAAGAATAAATGGAAGTAAAGGTATATCCTCATTCGCTATTGCCTTTTTCATCCTCATCCAAATATGAATTTGGACTTGTTTAGATGGACAAAGAAGGAGGGCAGAAATGTCACTATGTATTACTGTAAGACAAGAGCACCTTAGAGATCTAAACTTATCCCAAAAAATTACTTTGTTGGGTAGTGTCTTTTTTTGTCCATTCTGCTCCATCCCTCACCACTTCCTTCCTAGCCCAGTTTTCCACTGGTGCCAACCTGTTTGCAGTTGGAGAGTAAACAGGGATGTTGCTGAGGAGCTGCTTTCCTTCAGAGGGGGGGAGATGACAAGCCCTGTTTCAGCAGTGCTAGATTCACACTTGGCATGTGGAGGGTCCAGGAAGGGAACATCAGAAGAAGTGGAGCCCAGTGGGGTGATGTTTAGGTGGTGGAGGTGGAAGGGCATCAGGGAGCGTGAATAACTGGACCAAGACCACCTGGCCACATTCGCCCTTGCCTAAGGACCATTGAGTCTCTCACAGACACTTGGTCTTGTGTGTACGCAGACTTCCCTGTGAAGCTGCTTCTGAAGAAGATCCAACCTGTTGTGTGAACACAGTGGTTGGCTCCAGAGATTATTTTGTTTCTGCATATTTTTTTTTGGAGAGAATCAAGCAAGCTGGAAGGGACCTTGGAAAGTCATCCAGTCTCTTCTCATACCCAAAACAGAGGAACCTTTCTTCTCATAAAGCTCTGACCTGCCATCAGAGAGCATCCATGAGGGAGATGTTGCTCTCACCCAGTATAGTTTACCCCAGAGTATCAAACTGAAGTTCATTACATATCATTCATGAATAGTAGTGCCTGAATGTAGATAATGAATCAGGGAAAAGTTAACCCCATGAGTCTCACCAACAGTCCTCTGTTTTAAACATAATACAACCCCGGTTTCCTTGTGTTACCCAGAAGAACAGCAGTGCTGATTCATTGCCACTTTCATAATTCACTCTGTCTCCCAGAGACCCTTTTTTGGGCATGGTGATACCCGGTCCCGGTGACACACCTCACCCACTGCATGTCGTGGCTGTAGTTACTTTTGGTATCGGTCAACATAGCTTAATCACGGAAAGCTTTCCCCGTATCACATCGCTAAATATAGAGCCTGAGACTAGAGCGCAAATACACTCCCTGTGTTTGTCACAACCTGGGTCACCCGGTGATGGGAAAGACTCATGACAGCCAGGGATTGTTTTCAATAAATTAAATAAAAGGATAAACTTGCCTTGCATTCAATCAACCTGGGAGGCCTGAAAAATTAATTTCCATTTTGGTACACCTCGATCCCTGGGTGAGAAGTGCCATGGACATGCAAAGGGACAGATCTTGGACAAGTCATCACTCCCTTTATTTCAATGACTGCCAGTTTACAGCAGCCAGAAGAGTAAGGTCCTGGTGTGTGAGCAGTATCATTCACAAACAGAAATTTCATAGCTGTAACCAAAAGGACAGTTTTTTCTACTGACAGCTTTTCACAGTGAAAATAATCAAGAACTGAACTCCTTCATCCACCTAAACTTACCAACTTGACGTGAGAGTACCACTTATTTCCCTCATTCAAAACTCCCCAGCACCTTTAACAACTGTTTCTTCTGTTGAAGTACAATCTGTGGCTCTCACCGAGGTCATCTGGGAGGATCAACCACCATCCTGGGCTCTTACCTTTTCTGTTTCCCCTCCTCTGCCCACCTTTCACAGCTCCTCTCATCTAAGCAATTCCTCCTTGATTTCCCAGCATTGAAATAAAACACACCCTGCCCTTCTTAGGTTTTCTGTAAAAGCATATTCCTAGACTGCAGGTTTCCCCACAGCAAGGACTGGTCCACCCTCTAGTGAACAGTGTCAGAATAAGGTTTGGTAGGAAGTACAGGTGCTTTTAATCAGCGGGATTTGTTCGTTGTAAGGGAGCAGATTTAAACAACCAATAGAAAAAAAAAAAAGGAAAAAAAAGGAGGGTGAAGGATGGCTTTTCTTCATTTTTTGTTATTTAAATTAATATCTTAAATAGGAAAATTAAACTTGCCCCAATCTCCTCCCTAGGTTTGTTAAACTTCTGTTATAAAACCAATAATTACATTTTTTTCCCATAAACCTGAAAGAATGCCTATGCAAACCACCTCCAAATAGCTGCCACCTCCGACATGAAAAAAACAGCAGGAGATGAAAATATCCCCATCAGGTCAAAGATCTCATAGCATCTCCTGTCAGGATAAACAGAGCCCCACCAGAGATGAACTCCACAGGAACATAGCTGTAAACATATTTTTGATGCTACAAATAAGAATAAAGCATAAATATACACCTGTGAATATTCATGTGGTTTGTGCACACCACCAAACCCCCGCAACAGCTTGATGCATTTCCCCACCACCTCGAATAGCCCTGGTGGCCCTGCAGACAGGAGGAGTGCTCTGACTATAAGGCAACACAGGGACACCCTCTTTTCGTACTCTTTCCCTGGGTGTCAAACCCATGCGAATTTTGCAAATTGACACCTTAGGAGGTAGGAAAAGGGACACTGAAGTTGAGGGAGATGTTATAATGGGCAGATGACCTGGAGTCTGTCTGTCTAAAGGAGTTAATGGCCTTATGTTGTGGGAAGTGTCGCATGAATCACAGAATGATATGGGGTTGGAAGGGACCTCTGGAGATCATCTAGTCCAACCCCCTGCCAGAGCAGGTCCACCCAGAGCAGGTCCCACAGGAACGTGTCCGCGCGGGGTCTGAACGTCTCCAGAGAAGGAGACTCCACCACCTCTCTGGGCAGCCTCTTCCAGGGCTCTGCCACCCTCACAGGAAAGAAGTTCTTCCTCGTGTTTAGGTGGAACTTCTTATGTTCAAGTTTGTGCCAGTTCCCTCTTGTCCTGTCACTGGGCACCACTGAAAAAAGACTGGCCCCATCCTCCTGACACCCACCCTTTAAGTATTTATAAGCATTGATCAGACCTCCCCTCAGTCTTCTCTTCTCCAGACTAAAAAGACCCAAGTCCCTCAGCCTCTCCTTGTAGGAGAGATGCTCCAGGCCCCTCATCATCTTTGTAGCCCTCTGCTGTACCCTTTCCAGCAGTTTCCCTGTCCTTCTGGAACTGGGGAGCCCAGAACTGGACACAGTGCTCCAGCTGTGGCCTCACCAGGGCGGAGCAGAGATGTATAGAGATCCAACTTACCTTTTCTAGGACAATACCCCTAGATGGACCTTGGGAGAGACAACCTGATGCTTACTGGCTGCTGCTCATCAATGCTGGCCACAGCACTGCCTGGCTCTGCTTCACCCTCCTGTTTTTTTTCCAGATTGAAGTGGAACCAGGAAAATTCTTCCTTGTGTTGATAAAACAGCCCTGGAGGAAAATAATCTACCAACGTTCCTCGTAGCAGTGGGGTTCTCAGCAAATGATGCTGCCAGTGGGTTTGGTATTTTCTGTGAAATGGGCTCAAAATGGCTATGGAAAAGAGATAAACAAACTGTAAAAATGAAACAAAAATTGAGTACATAAATATTGCAGTTTCACATTAGTATAATGCAATATATCAATACCAATAAATTATTATAATGAAAGAAACAATAAATTACACATAGCTTAGAAATAAAAAGTTCTGGGAGAAGACCAATTTTAAAGTAAACAGAATGGAAAAGGAGGATACAGCAACAAATCCAGATCTGCAGTTTCACATGTGCTGGGCCTAAAATGACCGTTATTTATGGTGAAGACTAAATAGCAGTCTCTTCTCAGTTATTTCCCACAAAATGGATATGGCAAGGGAAAAGCCTTCCCTGGGTGTTTTTCTAAGGGCCTCGTCAGGGATGATGCCACCAGCTGCTCCTGTTAGCCCAAGTTGTTAGCCCAACCGCCAGCTGTTCCCACTGCCCACCAGCGATGCCATAACTGCTTAAGTGAAAAATAATACCCATTTGAGAGTAGAGTTTGTGTTGTTCTCCATAACTTTGGCGATTTAGACTGGCTTTAATCGTCACTGCTGCAACAAGGTCCCTTCACAGGACCCTGCCCAGAGCCTTCAGCCCCTCACCACCAGCAATGTCCACTCTCCATCTAACACATCTCCTCACCAACTTCATGATCCCGTTGAACCTCCTTCTTCCAGCACAGTGGAGAGGATTTCTCCTGAATACGGAATTTGTCCCTGCCAAGGAGGACGCCTTGACTGCCTAATTATTTTATTCATAAGCCAGCCGTCATTTCAAAGGCATCTAGGTGACCTATCTAAAGCTAAGTGAATCCCTCACCCCGGAGGAGACCCACTCTTCTTGATCCCTCTGGGGAGCTGGGGTTGGGTGGCGGAGGAGCTGCCAGGGGAGTTATGTGCAGCCGGACAATGAGAAACACATTGACAAAGTGTTCACATTATTGGCTGATAGGTCTGCATCAGTCACTCATTCACAAGCACAAGGTCTAAATTGCAGAACCAATTAACGGCACTAATAGCCCTTGCCTGAATTAATCTTTGAGACAAAAGAGGAGAGAAGTGGAAGAGCTATTAGCAAATCAAGCTGTACCATCCCTGCTTTATTGCGGGAATCTAAGTGTCTGTATTTGGCTATTATGAACTGACTGCAATTACAGCCCTCATTTAAAATGATTAAGTGGTTATAATTATTTTTCAATTAAAACTTAGATCTTCCATTTATACAACATTGCAGGCTTCAATTAAAGTCCTTTTTCCTCCCTTTTTTTTTTTTTGGAGGAAAAAAAGTACCACTGTGCCAAAAGAATCTTGCATCTTTTCTACCCATTAAGAGCCAAATAACATGCTAATAATGCTTTTGTTTGTGAACCTCCTTCCCAGCCTCACTGAACTCCTACATGGCAAAGGAGATAAACGGCCAGGCGCAGCACTCGCAGTACCTGCCAGAGGTCAACAAAAAACGAGCTTGGAAAGTGGTACCCAGCCTCAGCTGCTTCTCTGAAATTAGATTTGCCCAAGTGAAGCAGTGGATTAACCATTTTCAGGGCACCGCGGTCCTGTAAGTGTTATTTATAAGGGGGGTTAGGTTTGGGGGAGCCAGGGGAACACGGTTTGTCTGGGATTTTTTGCAAAGAGACAATACGTTGGAAAACACAGAACTGGAGTGAGTGTGGCTGCAGATGAGGTCAGGATGTGTTTCTTCCAAGTCTGGTTTTAAAAACTAATCTGAGGAGTGAGAAGCCAAGATCTTCATATGCAAATTTCGCAAAGAGAAAGCTTTTTCTACTTTTCATTTCAAAGTGACATTTCTGTTTCTAACTTTACTTACAAGAGCATAAAGATATTTAAAAGAGAAAAGGAAAGGGAAAGGAATGGATGCAAAAAAAGAGGTTGAGAAGAAATGTGTTGGTCCAGCCAAAATGTATTTTCCTGTGTCTTTTTTTAGCCACACACCCCCAAAAAATTGTTTATGCTTTTCATTACTTACAGGAGGCTAGAGACCTCTAATGTTTTTACTTGCCCATGACTTCTAGTGCCAAGTTTGACTTGGGAGTGTTAGTCATGAGGCGAGAAAGGCAGTTACCAACAAAAGAGCCTGGCCACACCAAGTTACTCCTTCCATCACTGACTGGCCTCTAACACAGAATGGCACGGTAAGCTCTGCCCCAGAAATGCTGGGTACACCAGGAAAGTTTATATAGAGTACATTTTGCAATTAGCCAGGGAGGGCTGGGTGGTGGTGATGGTGACTCAGAGAAGCAGGATCAGGAAGGGTTTGTAGCCCAGGAGGGTACAGGCAGCAGAGCTGCTCTGTGCTTTTTTGTTTTCCCAACAGTCAGAGCAGCAGCCGCAGCTTCATGCTATCAGGGCCTTCAACAAGGAGCACTTTCCATCCACAGGCTCATTAGCTCAACCATAACACCTCCCTGTACGTGCCCAAGCAAGATGAGCTTCTTAGGAAGGGTGAACTTCACACAAATCTCTCCACTACTACAGCCCTGCATGTCCCCAGGAGGAGGAAACATATGGGCAGGAGAGCTTTTGTCCACCAAAAGAGCTCAGGAGAACTCATTAATTGCTGGGGTTTTCTTTTTTTCACAATCAGAAAACACCCCAACGGAGCAGCACACAAGAGGTAGTGCTTGAATATGTAGGAAAACCCCTATTCCCACTCAACCTCAACTTACTTCTACGGCCTTCCTTTTTTCTACCATTGACTTTTTGGTCTTAAAACTAACTCTCACCGAAGTGTCCCCAGACAAGGTTATTGTCAAAGGAAACAGAAAAACCAGACCAGCGGACAGGAGCTGGGACCTTTGCATGGGTCTAGGGAAAGGGTGAGTGACATTAGCCTCCCCTCCAGGGGCTGCAGTACCCTGTACTGACACAGAGACACCTTTATAAACTAAGGTGGCAGGTCTCTTGCTAATATTCCTTCTCTAGATTTATTGGTGTTTGGGAACAGGTTGTTTAAATCAAGTCCCTGGCGGGAGATGTCCCCTTGAGCTCAGTCTGGGACCCCAGGCAGAGACTTCTGCAAGCAAGGAAGAACCAGCAATAGGCTGCAGGTACAGGGTCTTGTCTTACTAGTACTAAGACAAGCTAAGAACATGTGCAATTAAAATACGTTACTGAACACTTGTATTCTCCTGGATAAGAGCTTTGCGAGGAAAGATCTGAGTACTGGATGGAGTTAGCCTCGACATGGTGACTTTGAGTGACAACAGAAACCCGTGCTGTGAAGCGGTGGGAACCAAACGGCGCAGGTATTCTCCATGAGGCAGGTGGGATTGGTCCCCCGGGACGAGCTCCTATGAGCACACAGTGCCTTTTCATAATGCACTCGTCCATAAATCGATGCTCTTGCTGACAGCCAGCCTAGGTTCCCTTTCTTTTCCAGGTTTGGATCGATAGGCCTTCTTTTTTTTCCACCTTAAATAATTTCTTGATCACTTTTTGCTGTTTCCACTCATGCATTTGTATACAAATATCTTGTGTGATGTTTTTTGCTGTCTTCCTTCTAGGTGGCATGGGAGTTATCCTTTCATCTCACTGCATGAATCATATTCTCTAATCTTGGGTTGTATTTGCTGCACAACTTCAGCCCCCTCCAGTATATCAATGTTTCGTTATTGTTTTTACAGCTCGCTACAAACCCTTCCTTTTGTGCTGATACAATGCTGAGATTGCACATTTAAGCACTTAAAAGCCAAGAAATGCAGAAACTGAGGTTAAAAGTAGAATAAAACTGCACTATCTCGTTTGCACGTTCATAGAATCATAGAATCATTCAGCTTGGAAAAGACCCTTGGGATCATCGAGTCCAACCATCAACCCTACTCTACAAAGTTCTCCCCTACACCATATCCCTCAACACCACATCTAAACGACTCTTAAACACATTCAGGGGTGGTGACTCAACCACCTCCCTGGGCAGCCTATTCCTGGGCAGTGTGTTGTGACACACTCGGACCCTACGGTCCTCAATTAAGGAGTGCTTGCCGGAGAGATCAGCATGTTCAACGTGCATAAGGACTTCAGAGGCGATGACGTGCTGCTGCTCACACATTTCCAGGCAATATGGTGTACTGAATCCTGCTGCCTTCATTTATTTCTATAGTGGAAGCAACCCACGAAAAGTTTTCTGCTTGTAGAGAGGTAGACAGAAAGAATTTGCATCCTGTGTAAATTAAAATATATTAATTTGATGTGCAGTGGTAAACTCCATTTAGCGTATCAATCAGAACAACTTTGGGCCACAGAGCAATAAATTTTTCAGCTTCTATGTATTTAAGAGGTCATTAATGATTTCTCAACAAACTGGCTTCGGAAGTCGATGTCGCACTTTGACTGGGCGAGCGCCAGGTTGCGGAGAGGCCGCAGGGAGACCGGAGCACGCGTGTTCCTGTTGCCATACCCAAGGCGCGAGTAGAGCTAACACTGAACCTTATCGCAAGGATGATGGTCTCTTTTCGTGGTTGCATGATGCAAAACAACTTTCTCCACTGCTCACAGAAGGCACAACTCAGTGTTTTGTGGTATCAGTTCTCATCAGTACGTCCTGCTGCCCTGCTTCTCTGGAATTTGCCAAAAGCATGATGTTTTTCAACCTCTTGAGCACCACCACCAGAAAAGCTCCACTTTAACCCCACTATCCATCTCTGTATCTCAGGCTCAAATCCCAACCTGAAGCCTTTTTGGCAAACCCTCTCTAGCCCCAAATCCCCCTTTGCAAACTCTCTCTATCCCCAAATCATCCCATGGATGCTCACCAAAGCAAGAAGGCTGGAGGATTTGGAGAGGTTACCTGCGAGGTCACCCAAGGTAACTGGAGGGAAATCTGTGTGAGCACAGCCACACCTCAGCTCCTCTCACCTACCTGCAGGAGCCCTAACACAGATCAGTGTCCCCTCAGAGCCAAGAGCATCACCTTTGTGCGCTCCCGTGTCGTATGGCAGGGGGGCAGGTGTGACCTCCTGCAGCTTCATCCCACCCACCAGGATGCTGCAGCCACAGCAAGGAGGTCTCCTGGGCACAAGCGAGCGAGTTACTGAAATACCATCAGTGCATGTGCCAACCACATCGTTCTTATACACAGGAACACCGTATTAAGCCTATTCCACCAGCACCAATTAATTTTGGGGGGAGGGAGGAGGGTGATTTTTAACATCTAAAGCCCAAACAGATGGTAAATTCCTGCTTCAGGTTTTGTGGCCAGAATCTAAAGGCCCAGACGCATCTGTCACAAACACCATTTCAAGTCTTTTTCTCCAAGCCTTTGTTTCCTTCTCATCGCTTTGACACCAACAGATTCCCTCTGGAAATTCAGGAATTGTGCTTGCAAATAATACAGCCCCAGCTTTCTCCAGACCTAAAGCCTGGCATTGGAGAGAACAATTGTGCCTGTCTCCAGTTTCTTTGGAAAGACAAAATTTACTTTGGCAGGACTCCTCTGCATTGGTGGGCAGAAAGCGCCTAGGACACTCTTCTAAATCATCCTCTTTTTAATTTTATTATTTTTATTTTTTTTTACTTTTTACTTCCAAGAAGCCTGTGTGAACCAGACAAGAAGACATCTCAGCCCTGTTTTATAGTGCTCTGGGTAGAGCAAGAAAAACAAAGGAGGGGATTTCATGAGTCTTTGATTTTAAAGATGAATGAAAGAGGGAAGATGCAGTGTGTGAGGAATGAGGACAGATGTTCCTGTAAGACTCCAGCAAAGTCCACTGGGGACAAGGGGCGAGGAATAAACTCTCCCACCATCCCCTGCATAAGCTGTTAAGAGTCAGGATTGATTTCTCCCCTCTGGGGCAGCTTTCTACACAGCCCAGGAATTCAGAAGGTGTGGTGGTGCCACTGGTGAGTCCCAGCGCTGCAAGGGAACACCCTCGCAAAGACAGAAGAGAAGTACCTAGCCCATAAGGGGATGTGCCTGCTGATCCTTCGCATTGTATATTTGTATTTTAAATTCAGCATTAATTAATTTTGTTACTTAAAAAAATTCAGATTTACCCATTGCTGTTGCGTGTAGCTAGACAAGAAAGCCACAAGGAAAAGTGGAGTTTCACCCTAAAAAAATACACTTTTTCTCTACTTGCTTTTGTCATGTCTGTATCCTTTGCTGCTGTCTCTTGCTCTTCCAAGGAAAACAGATATTCTTTCTTTTTTTTTTTTTGTAATAAAAAGCTGAATTTTCTATTTAAGAACTTCTTTAAGTCAGTTTTTTAGGGAAACTTTGTTGGAAAAGCAACCAAAATGGAGCTGGCACATAATTCTGGTGTGCAGAGTATAGATGTTTCTGTGCAAGGCCATTAACAGAAGGCTGCATGTACTCCCATTTCAGAGTCACGGGGTGTATAAAGCATATTCTGGGTTGAGTTTTCAGAAAAAAAAAAAAAGGATAAAGGTAGAAATGCCAAATTATTGCATTTGTATTGGTCAGACCTCCCTTCTTGGGTGGGAATTTCAAGTTTTGTGCAGAGCTCCAGTCTTCTCTCTTCCAAGTTACTTTTCACCCATCACCTTCTCTTCATGGGGCAAAGCTGGGTAAAACTCCGGAGTCCCCCCTGGGTTTTCCCATTCTTAAGTGTTGCTTTTTCCCCCACCCCCTTGCCCTCTTTTTCATCCGTGTTACTTTCTCAAGCTGCCACCTGATATGGCAGGTAGTGAAAGTGTTAAAAATGATCACAATCAAAGCAATGACAAAGTTTTAAGGTGCATGCCTTACTTCGAAGAAAAAAAAGCCCTATAAATATTGTCACTAGTCGTACCAAGAATATTTCCAGGGCTCTGTGTTTTCAAAGCAGCTCACAAACATTCAACTAATTAATTTCTACCGGAGGCGCAGGCTGCAGGAGGAGATCCTGCAGACCCTGGAGCATGTGGCGTGTACCAGAGCCTCTCACTTTGTCCTCCTGTCACCCTAAGAGCATCCTGACCCTGCACAGGGTGCCTGGCTGGTATTGGCTTTCAGAGTGTTGATAGGCCTATCGATCTGAATAAAAGCAATATCTGGGCTGCGACCTGAGTACCCGAAGATTTATAATCACTTTTTTCTTGTTGGGAGTTGCAAGATCTCTGGATTTTTTCATGATTCTGCTGTTGCAGGAACAATGGGAACGCACCTACGCGACTCGGAAAATTTACGGTGGAGAAGGGTGCACAGATTGACCCTGGGGATGTAAACAAGGGGGAAACTTCCACAACAAAATATTTTTTTTTGCAAAACTGTCAGGTTGGCGAGGGAAAAGCACCGAACGTTTGCATGCACACGGCAGGGAGATGCCACAGCAGCAGTGTGGATGCAGGCAGCTGCCCAGGGGACACGAGGGACATCTGCCTCCACCTTCCTCAAACCAGAAATGTCTCAAAAAAAGAGAGATACTGAGCTCAGGCAAAGCAACGTGGACCGTGGCCACAGGATGGCAGCAGAAACTCATCGATCCAGCGCTGGCCTGAATTCTTCTGCCCTGCTATGACGGACTTCCTCTATTATAGGCAGTAGATTGAATCATTTTATTGTCTGGAGGAATTTTCTGCTGTTTTCCATCCAGAGACCTGCTTCGGTGCTTCAAAGAGATGGTACGAAGATAAAGGACGATGGCGCCCACGCATGTGTCCTGTGCCCCGGAGCACATGGGTTTCCCCCAGCAGGACAGGGGCAACCCTCCAGGGCACAGTGCAAAGGGCTGGTGGGTTAATTGATGGGAGAACTCTGCTACTTCATCTGAGACACTGCAGAAGCACTGAACACACATTAAAAATAAAAGTAAAATTAAAAAAAAATACATAAAAAGGCTGTTCCTTGGCCTTGTCTACCTCCCCCCTCCTCGCTGCTCCCTCCCTCCAGGACACTGGTTAGCCAACCTTTACATAGTCAGGCTTTTCAGTCTTTCCAGCCCATTTCAGGTGCGTTGTTGCTCTTCTTCGCCTTCCCTCCTTTTTATCGACTTGCTGGGCTGTGCTGTCAATAGTGGCTGGTTGGCTGTACAGCCCGGAACGCAAAGCCAGGCGCCTGCAAACCTGCTCAGGGCACTGGAAGAGAAAACCACCCTCCCGCTCCCCCTGCCTGTCCATCCCTCTTGTCATCCTCCGACTCTCCTCCCAAAGGCAGGGAGACCAGCTTTCGGCCACAGGACTGTGTCGATGTCCCACCTGCTTTTCCTCCTCTCCATGTGCTTCACCGCCCAGGGACGGCTGGGTCTCAGGACTTTCCAAACTTCAAATCAGTGCTCCTGCCTCTGCCCTGACCTTTCTGCCTGTTCTCTCTCTAATAATGTGGCTATGGTTTTTCCTTTAAAAGTCAATTATTAGATGTTTATGCAGGCGACTAAAGTTGGTAGCCCTAGGACTTTTTTTTTTTTTTTTTAAATTTTTTCATGTTTTGGTGAGCCTGAATTGCCTGCCAGTTGTTCAGCCAGTGCACAAAGACATAAATTATGCACACAGACCTCCCATGATCAGCCCCTAGACTAATATCCAGACAGAGAGTTGGTTTGATTGTTTTTCTAGTTTAACTGCTTCATAGTGTTGGCAAAGGCAAACAATGTGCTTTTTCTGAGGCCAGATTTGGACTTTTTGGTTAAGACCTTCACCAGCCCCACTGGAGCCTCTGACACTTTACTTGGATGCACAAGGAGACAATGCTCCGTATCCAGCCCTGCTCTTCTCCAAGACATCTGCTCCTAAACCCAACCACCCCCCTCTAGCTCTGAGCATCCCAGCCTCCAGGTCACACCCCCAGGGCTTTGCACAGGAAACAGCATGGCAAAAGAGGCCAGTCCAAGGATGTAATTCCCGTTTCCTCCCGAGAGGCTCTGGGTTTACCTGGAGCAAAATTCTGGCCATTCAGATTTTGCATCCAGAGCTGACAATACTCCCAGCTTAACTTTTCTCATGCTGTTTTAATGCCTGCAGGTGCAGAGGCTGGAAAGGAGATGACATTCAGTTATGAACAAGTTATTTGGGCATTCCCCACCCCCCAGTGGAGGAGTGCTACTTCCTCTTCACTCAGTTGAATTGTCTCCCTTTGAACTGCTTTTCCCATCTGCTTTTCCTGTTCCTCAATTTCCATAGCACCTTTCATTTAAATAGTTTGCTGCAGGTTTTGTAAAGAGACCAAGGAAACTCTTGGGCCAAGGAGACCAAGGAAGTCTGAAGCAGACCACATGTTTCTTCAGACCATATGAACAGCACTGTGCCCTCATGGCACCCCTACCCCAGACCTCAGGCTCAGGCCCGACAAATGAGGCTGGAAAAGGAAGATATAGAAGCAAGAGCTGGTGGTTGGTCAGGTAGGGTGCCCAGATAAAGCTCCATTCCCCCATGCTGACCACTCTAAATTAATCTTACCTAGTGCTGTTGAGCAGCCATAGAACCAGAGGACTGATGGGGAAAGTAACTGGGATGCAGTAGCACTCCCTGTCATCTTTCAAGTGAAGGAATAACTCAATATTTGATGCTTGGGGGAAAGAATGACCCCACGGTAGCCATCCTCCTCTACGGCTAGAGGTCCCACCGGTGGGTCCATAGCAACTCCTTGCCAACCGCATGCAAGGCGGCTGGTGGATCCAAATCTGTCCAGACTCACTACTGTTGTGAATCAAGGTCTATCATCTGTCAGAGAGGTTTCTACACCATTGGGAGTTTTTTCAACTCCCTGTTAAGAAAGCCCATCCCCATCCAAATATAGTTTAAGTCCTGTTTCAATTGAGCAGGAGTCCATATCTCTCTTTAACCAACATTATCATCAGCAGAAAGGCCTACGACTGAAAGGGTGTAGAGATTCAGCTAACCACGTCACTGAAAAAAGTGGTCCTGTTGTGGTCCCTTTGATTTGGCCCTAAGAAATCCCATCAAAAGATGCATTAAATTGCTGGCTCATAGAAAAATAGAAGTCCTTTTATCCAGGCTTTGGGGAAGATACATTTCCCCCTTCAATACAGTATCTAGCTAGTCCATAACTTAATTGTTATGTTTTGTAGTGAATACGATATCTTACCAATATTTTTGCCAGTGGTGGGTACTTTGAGCTTCTTTCACTTGAAGGATACAAAACCAAGCAACATCATATCACTACACAGTTACCAAGGTAACTGGAGAGAAAGATACAACCAGCTGGGGTTGCACACTTTGTGATCTCACTTCATTAGCTTATTTCTTTACATCAGCTTGCTTTTCTAGCTGCATGTCTCCCTTTGCCTTGAAAGCACACAAGAACTGCGAATCCCCTAAGTCTCTTACGAGAAAGGTGATACTGCCCAGCAGCTATTTCACGAAAAGCAGAAAAACCGTTCGTGAGCCCTTTGCTGCTACGATTTCATTCTGGAAGACACTCGTTCACCTGGAACGGGGATGATGGGGGGAAGTGTGTCATGCAGAAGGAACTAACGATGCAGTTGTTGTCCCTCTACCTTGGTGGTCAAAAATGTTGTTTGTAAGGCTCATAAAACCTCCATGTCCAGAGACTGAGCCATGATGTCCATCCTCCTCCTCCCGTGGCTGGCATTAATTCATTCTCGGGCTCATGCTATGAGGCAAAGCAAGAGCAGTGGGGAAATGGCCCAGCTGTGATTTGCAAGGTGTCAGCTGGGATTAGCTCCTCAAGGATCACAGTTTGAGCAGATCCTGCAGAGACTTGTCACAGCATTACAAAAGGGGGTGCTAGTACCAGTACCAGAGGAAAATCAAACTGGGGATAGACCCCACATTCAGAAGAATGCTGCATAAAGGTGCAGCAAATGCAACCCTTCCCTAAATTCAGTATTTAATAAGCACCCAGGTGATTGCAATGCAACATAAATAAAATGCATTCAGGAACATATAGCTAGAGGGTCAAGGCTTCTAACAATTTGGATACAAGGTTCTTTTCCAGATTTTTTTAAATGCGTTTGCATGGCAAAGTGTCAAGATAAGTTGATTTGTGATAAAATCAGTTCTGAAGTATAAACCCAAACCTCAAGCCAGGCACTAGTTTCAGAAGTTACAACACTAGGATGGACAGCTGCAGACCAAAGAGCAAAAATGCTGCTGCTGAGACATAGATATAAGACCTTCAGAAACAGGTACCCTGCCTTAGTCCCTCCCCACTGTAAGAGAGAAAGGAGGGTGAGAGACGGCAGGAGGTGCTGCAGGGTGCTGTAACCTCTGTAGCACTCAAGACCTCTCCCACACACAGTTTTGATGTTCATCTTCACTTACAGTGTGGTAAGTGGTCACCTACATGCCTAGAGGCTGCTCTGGCAAAGTCTTTACCTTGGCATCCCAGGTGCTTTTTGTCCTCAGGACCTTGCACTGGTGGATATAGAAACGCCTTGGGTATTACTTTGGGGATCTTGTAGAAAGTGGTTGCCATTGACTTGTGAATCACCCTGACTTCCCCTGTCTCACTGTCCTTTTCCTTGTTGCCTTTAGTTTATAACTTCAGAGCCTAGTATATAGTGTAGTAGATAACAGTCATTCACATTCAAAGAGATGCTACCCAATACTGTACAAGCACAAAGCTCAATATCCAGTTTGTAACACCTGCATCTGATCGTGCATATTCCAACCACCGCTGAAAGCAGAAGAGAGAACCATACCACACAGCATGAGCAGGTCCTGATGAAAACCACTTACTTACTGCAGGGGAAGTCATCGGTGAGGGGGATGCACTGGAAAGAAGCCCAGAGGAAGATGCTCACCTGGGGACTCCCTGCTGGCATCTGAGCTACCACCCCAACTGCCCAAGGACGGAAGAAGAACACCTCCAGCCTTCGTCATCTGTCCAAGCATTAGGACTTAAGTCCTCCTCATTATCAACCTCAGTTCCACTTCAGCCATCTCTGTGTCGTGAAGGTAAAAAGTTGCTGGATGCTGCTGTCACTAATAAGCTAGGCAGCGATTTCAGAGAAATATTGCTTACACAGAGGTGGGCTTGCATTGGGTTGCAGCAAGTGCCTGTGTCAAATCTTCCCTTGCCTGGCTCAAGGCCCCCACCAGATATGCACTAAAGGCAAAATGCAGTACAGAAAACAGCCAGCCACAGAAAAATTATGCCCAAACTATCTGCGCCACCCTCCCACCCCCCTCCCATTTTACTATCTCTTTCCAATCCCAAAGACAAGATACACTGATAAACCTGGGCAATTTGAGCCATGGAGGATGCAGATCCTGGGTATTAGAATAATCCTCACACACACACTTTTCCTTCCCACCAAGCATTTTCCACCTCTAGCACCTTGTCATAGCCAATTTGTGGTGCAGACGGGTGAAGCACCATCCTGGGGACGTTAGTCCTCCTGCCAGCTTGTTCACATGCCAGTGTTTGACTCGTTCCAAACACGTGGCAGACTCGAGCCTTGCACAACCTCCTCAGCTGCACACCGCAGCTTGCAGTGCCCAGGAAGGGCGTGCAAGCCAACGGGGACGACACCGTGAGCATGGAAACACATCCCACAGAAAGAAGGGTCCTATAGCCCCACAGGGACAATATTTCTGAAATAAGGGGTTGGGTTTGTCCCAGTGGTGGCTCGCTGATCTCTTTTGTGGCTTCAGTACGTGTTTGGTGGCCCATACTCTGGTGGCTTATTTCCAGCAAGGTTGGACAGGGTTGGGGGCAGGCAGGAGCAACAGCTACCAGCTCCATGCTTTCCTTACACCTTATGACACTGTTATACCTAAAATAAAGGCCCCGGGGACAAATTCTTTAACATAGGGACCATTTGCCACGCTTCCTCCAGGAGAGAGCTGAGGCATGCTGGCTGTGCTATGGGGAAGGGTATGAAAGACCTGGGAATGGGATAGTTCTCCTATTACACCCTATGCTTGTTATTACCAAAAGATAGAAGATATATCTTTGAATATATAAGTTACAAGAGCCTTATATATTCTATTTCAGAGCACATCAGCCTATCACACTGCCCACTGGGAAGAAAATATGTCCTGGCATGGTTTCTAACTTTTTCTTTTTCCTTTTCTTTTTTTTTTTTTTTTTTTTTTTTTTAAATAATACAGCTTGTCTCCCAAGCTGTGCATGCCTGCTTCTCTTTCCATCTTCTCCCTTTGAGAATGAAAGCAAGGACAGGTCAACTTGCCTTTTTATATGAGCATCTCTCTGAGCATCTCCAAGAGGGGGAGAGAGAGAAAAGGAAACTAAAAAACACAAAACAAAATGAGAGAACATTTTTAATTGGAAGTGTTTTGTTTTCTACAGGATTTTAACTTTAGAGAGCATCTCACAAATACTCTCTCAGGGTCCACTGCTGAACAGCTTTATTCTGCCACAGGCAGGCTTTCATGGTGCAGCACAATAGCTTTTGTTTCAGAAGTATAGGGCAATGAGGACCTTGAATGCCAGAGGTCTGTATTATATCCATAACTGTAGATTTGGATGGTGGAACGGAGGTTGGGGGAAGGTGAGAATGAAAAATTTCTCCATTGTATAGATGGAGTCCTTCCAGCAAACACTGGCACAATAGGAAGCACATTCTTAAGAGCTGAAGCAGACTCTGGATAAAGACTCACTCATTTTGTACATAATGGTCCCTGTGCTTTAACCTTGTACAGCTGCTATGACACCTGCTTTTCAAAGCCATTGTCGAAGAACAAGCAGAGCTTTGTCTGCTGTATACATTCTGCGCCACACATGTTAACATTTCTCTTTTTGTATTTACTTTTGTTTCCCCCACCTTCTCTCTCCCTCTTTTTTTTTTTTTCTTTTAGAAACATAACAGTTATGAATGAATGGCTGAAAACTAATTTCAACCTTGATTCCAGCAACATCGTGTCCAGTCTGAAAGTCTCAACATATTGTAATGCAGAATAAAGGGCAGATATTAGATGGGGGAGTGCTATTTTCCTTTTCTATCAATCCATCGGTCTTTGTGACTCTGCTTCCTCCTCTTCTTTCCTGCTTCCCTCCCTTTCCATCTTTCAAGCTCTGGTTTGAAAGGATGGGCAGAACCCATCAGGTCGTCTCCCTTCCAGCAGAAATAGCTGGAGGAATCCGTGGCATTGGCTCGTTCATCACCGTGACGCATCTGGGATGGATGGTGGGAAATCCGAGTCCCTGGTGCTCGTGATGAGATGGGAAAAGTTTGGGGCACCACAGTCCTCAAGTGGCCTTTTCTTGGGCAGGGATCCAACTGAAGACAAGAGGAAAGAAAGCCTGTAGCACATGGGATCTCTGTTATCTTCTTCTCACTTTGCGATCTGCAGTGGAAGCAGGGCAAAGACATTGCGTCCTTCTGAATTACCTCAAAGATCCCCCATTTCCAAGTTCCCTTAGGTAGGTGCTGGCTTCAGGGGGCAACAGGAATAAGAAAAACTGCTACTGATCTATCAAGGAATAAATGAATGATGACTCTGGCCAATGGAGCAGCTACAGTCCAGGCCCCAAGAACTGATAAAGAACTGTATAATGACAAGGTTATTGATGATGCCCACTCCATGGAAATATCTGTGGACTAGTGAGCAATCTTCCAATGCCTCACCCCATGTGTGATGGCCTCCATGTCATACAGCAGAGCATCTCTATAGGGAGGAGGTTCTGCTTCATTTTCTTCAATGAGAAGAATTAGAATTGATAGCAGCCACCAGTCTGGGTCTGCTTCTTCTCTGACCAGCACACATTCCAGCTCTAGCAGAGGCTTGAAGCTGTGGTGATGTTGTTAACTATATCCTTTTATGATCACACACACGGGAACATCAGAGTAGGAGAGGGTGGCCAGAGGTGAAAATGAGTGATTTGCTCACACAAAGGTTGGTTATTCCAAGCATTGCCCCTGAGCGGTACAAGTTGACAGGTCCAAGGTGCAGCAAAACCCTTAATAACTACCACCATTAAAATTGTCTGGGCTTTGTGCTTGCATTTGTTTTTGCGGCTTGGGAGGTTTCCTTTGGTTTGTGGCTCCACTCAAAGGCAGATTTTGAGGGCTGCGGGGAAATGTCTCCTTTTCGGCTAACCTCCCTTCCCAGAGCACAAGTACAGCTCCTGCAGAAAGGGTGGGGAAGATCCCCAGTGCCCAGGCTCTCCGTCAGATTCAGCCCCTTTCTGACACTGGTATGGGAAGAGACATCAATGACAGTGAGAAGTGTGGGGTAGGAGTGGTTCCCAGCTTATAAACACTAGACATATATTTTTCTTTTTTCAAAGAAAAAAAATAATAATAAAAAAAGAGGTCAAAATATGAAATTAAAGGCAGCAGGCTGGTTTCTGAAAACCCTACTTGAGTTTCAGTTTTTCATGAGAATAACTCAGACTTATTTGTTTCATGCTTGCTTTCATTTCTAATTATTGACGGGAAGTGTCTACCACATTCACTTGATCTCTAGCGTGTTCGTACTTGTTGGGGAAGGGAAGAAAAACATAATCCATGGATATATCCAGAAGACATCCACGGTCTTCAGAATGTGAGCAGCTGGCAGGATGGCAGGCAAAAAAGAGGGGCCAGCTGGAGGAAGGCTAAACACTGGGCACAAATCTTGGATGCCAGGAGAGATTAATTGGCACAAATCCTGCCTTAGGACTTTGTTTATCAGAGCTGCTGCCCAAGATGGGAAACTTAAACAAGACTCTCACTAGATCAATGTTATTTCTGAAACATCACATCCTTTACCGACCTGAATTGAGGTGTTATTCCTTTTTTTAAGTGTGTTTCTCATTCGACCGGTTTGGTGTGAAGCTTGGACATGTGCACCTTTCAAGTCCAGACACTGGGAGCTGAATGAGAAACAGTTGAATGAGAATGATGAGAAATTATAACACAACTGTCGAAAACAAGTCTCAAGGTTTTCGTGCCAGCCTCCTGAATTAAGTAGCCTAACTCTTAGCAAGGGATGCGTCGGACTGCTGGGCTGTGTGAGTCCTTCCCAGGTATGTTGCGAGGGAGGTGTGAATCCCAGTGGGCCGAATTCCATCATATCTGTAGAAGTAAGAAATATTCTTCGATTAAAAAAAAAAAAAAAAAGACAAGAAAAAGAAAAAAGGCAAAGAAAAAGCCAGAGTGGGTGCAACTTGCACATTCAATACTCAATCCTCTTTCATGTCAGACCCCCAAGATCAGTTCACGCCTCCATATCTAGGCTGTTAATAGAGCATGAGACAATTCAGGCACCAAGCCATCCAGAGCATAATCCTGCCATTTGAAAGCACATAAAGGCACTTCATAGCAGCAAGTGTCAATAGCCACTCCCCTATTGATATAACATACCTTCCCTCCTCCATAAACTCCATCTGGCAAAGAAAACAAACAAGGGTTATATGAAATCTAACCCCATCATAGCTATAAAAGATGCTTCGTTAAAAAAAAAAAATAAAAAAAAAAAGTGATATTTAATCTGCTAATTCATGCTCAGGTCCCTACTCCTTGTCTAGGAAGCGTGTGCACAGAACAGTTCCAATCAGGGCAGAGGGGGGAAATACAGCTTGTAGCCTCCACCACAGAACCTTCTGGGAGACCTGTCAGAGAACAGATAAAAGATCCAGCGGGAAGGGGAAGAGGGAGATGCTGAAGGAGCCCCTTAATCCATAGTCTCATTGCGTACCATTGGGCATCCCTGCATCCCATGCATTTCTTACCTCCCCAAGTCACTGGGGGATACAGCAGCAGAGCGGAAAAGGAGCTTGGATCAGAGATGTGTTGCCAGAGGACTTTGGAAGGGAACCAAAACCCAACTTGCTGCAGACACGTAGCTTGCACTGGGGCTCGCTGCAGCCATGGCTGGGATCCAGGCGGTGCTCAGCCCACTGAACCTGCCTCTCACACCCCAGCACCCTGCCCCGCGGGTGGAGGCAGCAGGGCTTCCTGCAACAGTGGGCTCTCTCTGCCGGACAAAAAGCACCAAAACACATCACCGCCTCTTTCAGAACGCCTTGCAGTCACCCTGAAAGAGTCTGGGCCTGTGCTTTCCTTCAAGAACAAGGAGTAACAGGCAGAGGGTAGATCTGAAAATCCCCAAGGAGTGATCAAGGAAGAATTTAGGCACCTACATCAAGAAGCATCGGCCATAACATCTCTCTTTTGGCAGCTGAGTGTCTGCTGGCATCTAAATCCCTGCTGGAGCACACATGCAGAAGTGCTACCCTCGATGCAAGGGCTGGCCAGTTGGGATGCCACACGTTCTGTGACAAATATCTGGGCCAATTCCTAGGAGTGTCTCAGGAGAAGGCCTAACTTGTTGGACATCCCTTACCAGCCCCATCCCATGGTATAAAAAGGAGTGTATCTTCCACAGTGCCCCAGCAGCCCAGTTAAGCATGTCCAGCAACATGTCTGAGATGTGAATACCAGCCTCCGAGCAGGTCCTTATTCTGGGCTGCAAGAAAATGCCACCATGAGAGAGTCACCATTTCTCTAGCCCCAGTTTCAGTGTTTCCTAGGCTTTCCCTACTGCCACACTTCTCCATGCACTCGCTGGAGGGACTCTCTTGCCTATGAGGCTCTCTCACTCTACACGAGAAGGGTCAAATCCACCCATATTGAGCTCATGAAACCCATTCTTGGCCCCACATCAAGCATTGGGACACGGAGCATCACCAAACCTCTGCCCTTGTCTGGATCCGGGACTGATTTAAGAGAAGGGTCCAGATTCCTAAAACTCACAAACCTTTCCCATCGTCCTTGTAGGAGTTAAATCTCCCTCCTACCCATCATCCTAGGCTCCTGCAAGTTTTTCAGAAGGGTTTTTCCCTTTGTTTCTAGGAGCTGGTGGTTTGGGGATCTTCTGGTACCTGTCGCTCCCAGGAGGTTGTGTGGGTAATAGAGCATCTTGAAAGTAAAAGCACAAAAGTGTGAGTTACTGTAAAACTGGCAAAAGGCACCTTTGCTGTCCTGATGGGGCACAAAGATGTACTTCGCTTGCCTGGAAGCAACCAGAAGATGTAACCAGAGACCTTCAGAGGCCAGAGACGGGGTGAAGCAGAGGTGACTTGGCTGCGTCCACTTTTTGCATCGGTCAAATGAAAGATGATTTGCAAAGAGAGCGACCCTGATTGGTTAATGAGCATCTCTCAATTTACAGCAGCAAAATGCTGGGTCCCATCAAATGCAACCCAAAGTTAAAGCTATGACTGCTTTAATAATCAATGACTGCAGAGTATTTAAAAAAACAGCTAAGCTTTCAGGGGCTTAAGACTTATTGCTCGCATTTTCTCAGCTTTCTTAAAGAAAAAAGGGGTGTTGTAGAAAATGGTCAAATTTATCATTTATAGCAAAATATTAATGTAGCAGCAGGAGACTTGATGTGGCCATCTATCTACAAGCATTCAGACTTCAAAGGAAGCATAAACACGAAATTAATGGTTTGTCTAGTGTAAAGGAAAAATAAATGCAAATGTAGCCTCATTAATACCAAGTGGGTGACTTCTTGGTTTATGGGGTTTGGATTGATTTTGTCAAAGGCCAATAGATTTATTAAAAATGTCTTTTAAATTTAGCATCCGTATACCCATTAGTTGAAAGAAATAAAATTCTCTGCAATTGCCACCACCTCTCCTCCTCCTCTCCCCCCTCCCTGGATGTTGTTTTACCTAAATAAAGTTCTTACATTAGGACTCACTTTCATACTGAAATATGTCTCTTGTAGGAGCCGCTATAAACGTCAGCATTTTCCACAGCGTTAGTTTATGGGCAGAGTGAATTTTAATGGCATCGTAATCTCCCTGCAATCAATTGTGGTACATGGGGGGGGGGGGAAACCTCAGGGAGTGTCCATTAAACAGAGCTCTGCATCACTCCCAGTGCTCAGGAGCTTTCAAAGGGTGCTTGGAGGGTGTTTTTTTTCTTTTCTTTTTAATACCTATTCACAAAATGTTTGTTCTTGGCTGTTTCACCTCCTTTCTTGCAGCTCAAAGTGGGCTGAGAGGACCCTAACTCTTCTCAGGATGTGCTTTCTGGTTGGGACAGCTCATGCCCATCCTCTGCCACCCCACCAGAGCAGGTTGGGATGCTTTCCAGCTGCCACACAACAATGGCAGCCGGCGGCTGCATAATCACGGTCCGCAGGCTGGTTTGTTGGTGTACCCAGTTTAACATCCAGGGATCTGACGATAAACCTACCAGTTGGCATGACATCATGGCTGAGCTGATTTAACCCCTTCAATGCACACTGTCCCAACATACACCAACAAGGCGCTTGCCCAAAAACAGAGGTCAGCAAGATGTCCTTGTGCATCTCATGCCCTTGAGCATATACCTACCAGAGCAGCAAACAGAAAAGAGGACACAGGAAAGCTCATCCTGAGCATCTGTGACCCACAAGGCCTGAGCTTGCACCATGTAAGAACCTTTTTCCTATGCCTTTTGACCTGTTAAAGCTGACAATACTCTGCACCAGGTTTCCAACACTCGTGGCAAAGAAGCCACTCCAGTCATAGAGCAAAGCTGTAAGGTCACATCCTCTCTGAGACAAACCCCTAACCTAGCATGTAGCACAGTCAGCTGATGCATAGCATGGGGTTTTCATTAGGAAAACAGAAGAATACAACGTTAGAGTCCCATATCACACATTTTTGGCTTGCTGCAGGACTCAAGGTCGCAATTCCCCACTCGAAAAACATTGGGAAGTAGTTCTAAAACAGTTCTTTGGTTAAGGTTGATTCGTTCAGGCCATTTTAAAGAAAGAAATTGCAGAGAGATTGCTATGGTCCCACATCTGTGCAGGAAAATGGTACCATATTACAGGAGAGAAGGAAATGGAGAGAAACAAGAGATATAGGCCCTAAGGATGTGCTTGGTCAAGTAAAAAATGGGACAAGGGAGACACAGGAGACTAGGAGAGAATAGACCTAAGCTCAGAAAAGGCCTGAAAATAGCAAGTTTGAAAACCTGGTTAACAGGTGGGGATGTAACGCAAGGGAGACACACATATATCAAAACCTCTGTGTATACAGAAGAGACAGAAGAGGGGAGGTCTTCACTCATTTTCTTCATTAACAGTAATTAGGGCTGCTTCAACTTACTTTAAAGTTCACAAACAAAACCCGTGACAGCTGCATGAGGAGCATCCTCTCCTACATCCAGGTTATTTTATTTCTGTAACTCTGATCTAATTCTTTGTCTAAGCAGACTACAAAAATTAGGAAGTCTATCACGGAATCATAGAGTTGTTTGGTTTGGAAGGTACCTTTAAAGGTCACCTAGTCCAACCCCCCTGCAATGAGCAGGGATGTCTTCAACTAGATCAGGTTCCTCAAAGTCCCATCCAGCCTGGCCTTGAATGTTTGCAGGGATGGGGCACCCACCACCTCTGTGGGCAACCCGGGCCAGTCTCACCACCCTCATAATAAAAAATATATAATTTATATCTAGTCTGACTCTACCCCCTTTTAGTTTAAAACCATTACCCCTTGTCCTATCACAACAGGCCCTGTTAAAAAGTCCCTTACCATAATATCTTATAAGCCCCCTTTAAGTACTGAAAGACCTCTCTGGAGCCTTCTCTTCTCCAGGCTGTACCCCCCGCAACTCTCTCAGCCTGTCCTCACAGCAGAGGGGCTCCAGCCCTCCCAGCATCTCCGTGACCTCCTCTGGCCCCGCTCCAACAGCTCCATGTCCTTCTGCTGTTGGTGGCCCCAGAGCTGGAGGCAGCATTGGGGGGGTGTCTCCCCAGAGCGGAGCAGAGGGGCAGAATCCCCCCCTCGCCCTGCTGGCCACGCTGCTGGGGATGCAGCCCAGGGGGTGGGTGGCTTTCTGGACTGCCAGAGCACGTTTCCAGCTTGTGTCCAGATTCTCATCCACCAACACCCCCAAGTCCTTCTCCTCAGGGCTGCTCTCCATCCCTTCATCCCCCAGCCTGTATTGATACCAGGGCTTGCCCTGACCCAGGTGCAGGACCCTGCTCTTGGCCTTATTGAACCTCATGAGGTTCACACAGGCCTCGTCTCAAACTTGTCACAATCCTTTGAATCATCACATTCACTACACAGAAAAAGATAATTTGATTTATACGGTCCTGAAAAAGTAAAAAAAAAAAATTAAGAAATTGGATTTCGTAGGAATTGTAGTTTTACGTACACCTGAACACTGGTGTAAAGATTGCAAGGGGATCCACCACCTCCCACGCTAGTACAGGGCACCGGGTGGGTGCAGTGATTTGTTCTGGCATTCTTGACAACACTAGATTCACTCTCTCACTGTGGATTTTCCTTCCCCCAGAAAAAGAAACCAGGATGCAAGTGGAAGTTTTGCTATTCAGTTCTAGAGGTCTATATTGCAGGAAGCAATCATATATTTAGAGTATCGCCGAAGACCCCTTGGACCAGATTCACCATTCATAGTGCAGGACCAGCTACATACACCGAAGATGCCTGAGGCACATAGGCAGACACAGGCAACCACAGAAGTTGGGCAACGAAAGGGATAATTTCCCATAAAAGCTATGAAAGGAAAAAAAAAAAAAAAAGGTATGTAAATGCATTTATTCCAAGAAAAATAACAACGTTTCAGCTTGTGGACTTCCATTAAAAACAGAAATGTTTTCAGTCCAGCAGAGTCCCTGGGTATCTGTGGTCTACCTGATAAAAGCTCCTGTGCCATACACCCCAACACGCCTTTCCCTATTTGGTGTGTGAATTCCTATTAAAAGTGACCCCATCTGCTGTCACTATCAATGCATAAATCTCCAGGCTGACAGCGATTAGCAGAAGACAAACGGTCAAAAAAATGTAACACTCTCCTTGACCTAGAAATCATCAATTCAGGAAAGCATCTGAAAACACCCTGCAACCTGTCAACAGAGCTGGGAGGGAAACAAGTCTCACGGCTCATTTAAATCTTTTAGATGCAAAATGTTTGTCCTATGTGGACAGGTCAAAATCAAAATAAGAACAGAAAACAACACAAACCATGGCTTTGAGCACAGGTGCTTTGTTTTCTCAAACCAGAAACAGAATATTTAGAGTAAAAAAACCTGATTATGTTTCTCATTTGCATCCACAACCAAATGCAAACTCCACTTCAAGGGGAAAAGTAGTATTTTCAGTTTAAAATATCCATTTCAGACATCTCAGAAAGATTCCCAAGTCACTAAACACAAGCCAGAGCTGACCCCTTCCATGGAAGTATTCAGGGTTGGGCTTTTCTGAACATGCAGAAGATTTTGAGAAGGAGCTGGCCCAATTAGCACAATGCTCATCGCAGCAGTGGAGCAAGTGTCTTGAGTCCTCTCTCAGACTTGGCAAGCCAAGTTTTGGTATGGCCAGAGCACGGTTTCCAAACCATGAGGAGCCCCCGATGCCTGATCACCCCCAGTTTGCATTTGTAGCTTGGTATGGCAACCAGGAGAAAGAATGTGCCTATGGAGACATGCAAGGTTCAGAGGATAGGGATTGACAAAGAAACAACAAAAAAAAACACCCCACAACCCAAAAAACCCACAAACCCAAGAAGTTGAATAAAATCTGGAGGCAGTTCTGCCTCCCCTCAAAGAATCTGTATTTTTTTTTCCCAATATGGGAAGTAGGAGAATTAGGGTGTCTGATGGTAGAAGAATTCAATTGCAAGGAAAATCTGAGTACACATAGACATGCCAAATCCCTTGGGTGTAACCCAGCAAATTAACAGAGATGCATGGTAATGAAGAAATAGGTGGAACAATCCCTCATCTGATGTCTGTTGCTGTCTAGGACATGTGCCTGGTGGGAGCGTCGCCCACAGCTCGGCCTGCCCTGGGGTGGCCGGGTCTCCTGAAGAGGAGCCAGTCCCTCATGTGTCAAACATGCCGTGCCATCAGAACCCAACTCACACGCTTTCTACTTCAGAAAAAAATGTTACATTTCAGGAGTTTGGGGCATGGCATCCTCTGTACATAGACCTCAGCATTAGGAGCAGAGAGAGATGGACTGAGACATGGACCTGTTGGAGCTGGTCCAGAGGAGGGCCACAAAGCTTGGAGAAGAGAAGGCTCAGGGGAGACCTTGGAACCCCTTCCAGTCCCTAAAGGGACTCCAGGAAAGCTGGGGAGGGACTCGATCAGGGAGGGGAGCCATAGGAGGAGGGAGAAGGGTTTGACACTGAAAGAGGGGAGATTGAGATGAGATCTTAGAAAGAAATTCTTTGCTGTGAGGGTGGTGAGAGCCTGGCCCAGGTTGCCCAGAGAAGCTGTGGCTGCCCCATCCCTGGAGGGGTTCAAGCCAGGCTGGATGGGGCTTTGAGCAACCTGGTCTGGTGGGAGGTGTCCCTGCCCAGGGCAGGGGGTTGGAACTGGATGGTCTTTAAGGTCCCTTCTGACCCAAACCATTCTGTGATTTTATGACTGCGATGTCATTAAATGCCTTTCAGGGAGGGGGTTCACGAAAGCAGCCACCTCCTATTGCTGGAGCACAGAGACAGCAGGTTTCCTCTGCATACAAAGCAGGACTGTAAACCAGATCATCTGGATGTATTTGAATTCACCTACTGACACAAGAAGACTGCCAGCGCTCACAGCCAGTACCAAACCACTAGCCAAGACTTTCACAGAATCACTTTCCTCCTTCTTAGCTCAGGAAGGATTCAACCGTTTGCCCCCCAAAGCAGGTCCAGACCCTGTGACAACCCTCTGCTGCAGCTGAGCTGAGCCTGCTGGGCTACCTCTCCCTCCATCCTCCACACAACCTCCTCTGGAGTGATGGTCAGGCCTTTCATCAGGCGCTGAGGACAAGGAAGCTGCCCAAACAGCTGTCCTTAATGAAAGCTTTTGTCTGGCTTCAGAAAGAGACCGTAAATACATCTGGCTGCTGCTTCTCCTCCTTCCTTTAAGTGCTTCAGGGCCATTCTGTGTTGCCCACGCTGATAGCAGACAAACGGAGGATTCAGCTGGTTTTCCCTCTCTCATTTCTTCTTTCTAATAGGGCTGAGAAAAATAAAAATTAACTACTGCAGTAGGTGCATTATGTTACACCTGCAGCATCTATAATATTTTGGCACGCTTGCCAAGTGAGAGAGACCCCGGCTGTTTTGCGACAATCCAGTTGGACAACCCCTTGAGCCTCGTCTACACTGCTGCCGCCGTTGTACTCACTAGAAACACGGGGACAAATCCAAAACACCAGAGCAGAGAGCCTGTGGTGAGAGAGGTCAGCATATACAGCATTCATTGCACGGGTAAGGTCACCACGTTAAAAAAAAAAAAATTTAAAAAAATGAAAAAACCACCACCAACAACAAAAAAACCCAACAAGATTATGAGTGATGTTTCTTTTCCAGCTTTCAAAACTCATAAAATAGATGAGACATGATTAGGGAAAATGTTCTCAGTATCTCCCTTTTTGCACCTTTCTTTTCATTTTTTAAAATTAAATATGGAACAGTCCAAGTTGTGTTTTTTTTAAAGATGATATTAAAACAAACATTTTTGCAAAATGCTCCCTCTTAGGATGTTTGAATACAACTTGCATGCTCTGAAAAAACTCCGTGAGTGGATTTACTTCCGCTCCTTTTGGGATGATTCTTTGAGAAGAGCTTTCTCAAGCCCGGGGTTGCAGAGAGCTGGGTGTGAACTTGCTTTCTTCTCCTATTGAAAGGTTTTTTTCGAGTTGATAACATGCTCCATGGGGCAATATGAGGAGAGGAAGATGAAGTTTATTCCTGGAGAGGCATGCTGTTAATATATCTTTCTGCTCATTTGCTTAGTGCAACTGAGCTTGGTGCTTTGCAGCAAGCCCAGGTGTGCCAGTCTGGTCTGAGACAGGAAGCCCACTCAAAAACGAAGAACAGAAAGGATATCTACAGCTCCATACTTATTATATGGGTTTCTTACATTTGAAGTGCAGCAGAATTGCCCTGCTAAATGTCTACTAAATTAGCCATAACCTCGTCAATCCCTCAAGCCAGCAAGCTTTTTCCCGTCGTGGTATCATACTCAGTAATGCACCTCCCTCCCTACGTACCCAACCTGGTTCCAGGTCTTCAGCAAAGCACATCTTTCTCTCTGCCTCCAAGTGCAGCCATTTACTATTTCCCCCCAAAGAGCACCTGTGATCCGACAGGCAAGAAGATTCATTGTGATGGACTTCACTGGGATGTTCCCTGGCAGCTCTGCACCACCCCCTTTCTCTGCTTCCAACCAGTCTGCACCAGCTTGTAATTCGTAGAATGGTTTGGGCTGGAAGGGATCTTAAAGACCACCCAGTTCTGGGCAGGGACACCTCCCACCAGACCAGGTTGCTCCAAGCCCCCTCCAGCCTGGTCCTGAACCCCTCCAGGGATGGGGCAGCCACAGCTTCTCTGGGCAACCTGGGCCAGTGTATTGACACCCTCAGAGTGAAAAATTTCTTCCTGATATCTAATCTAAATCTCCCCTCTTCCAGTTTGAAGCCATTACCCCTCATCCTATCACTACATGCCTTTGTAAAAAGTCCCTCTCCAGCTTTCTTGTTGGCCCCCTTCAGATACTGGAAAGCTGCTATAAGGTGTCCCTGGAGCCTTCTCCAAGCTGACGAACCCCAACTCTCTGCCCATCTTCATAGGAGAGGTGCTCATCCTCACGGCCTCCTCTGGACCCACTCCAACAGGTCCATGTCCTTCTTGTACAGAGGACTACTGGACACAATAGTCCAGGTGGGGTCTCCCCAGAGCGGAGCAGAGGGGCAGAATCCCCTCCCTCACCCTGCTGGCCACGCTGCTGGGGATGCAGCCCAGGATGCAGTTGGTTTTCTGGGCTGCAAGTGCACATTGCCAGCTCATGCTGAGAAATTCTCTCAACCCTGTCTCCAACAGGCATATGTTTAGACCCTATGACAAGGTACAGTCTTTTCCTGGGCTGATTGACCTGTGCTATCATCTTCCAGAAGGGTTTAACAGTCTTTCCTTGCTTTGCATCATTTGTATTGCTCCTGATGGAGCCTCGCAAGGACTGCATCTGCCTCCCCTCCCTCTGAGCCGAGTAAAATCACGTCTCTCCAACAGCAAATCCCAAATCCATCCCACAGCCTCACAAGAGACCGGTCACTCAGTTTAGCATGTTTTCACCACAGAATAGGTAAACCAATCTGTAGTCTGCCTGTGCTATGTTGCTACAGCTTGAACAATTTCCTACAACACCCAACACGTAAGATTAAAATAGTCTCCGTTTCGTGCCTTCTGACAGCCAAAATTTTAATAAGCACACGTTCCCTATGTCAGTCAGCCGTGGACCTTCCTAACTGATCCAAATTGTCTAAAGGGTCCCTACACACTTCATGCACCAGCTGCTTAGGAAAGCAGGTCTTCATCCTGCATGTATCAACATGAGCCTTAGATAATAAACGGAGGACTAGAAGAAGAGAGAAATCATCAGGGCTGTTAATTTGACACCGACTCTTTTGATCTCCTCTTTAGATCATAAGGAAAGGGTAAGTGTGCTTCCTTTTAATCTTCACTCCCGCACTTTAAAGGCCTCAATAATGTTCCCACCAACCAGATCATTTTCATTTGCAACTCTAATTAATCTGTGAATAAATATGCTTCGGAGAGGTGGATTGATTTAAATGAGGGCTGTCTTTTCACCTTTAATCTATAACGCTGCATTTCTCTCTCTTGAGAAAATAGCTTCTAGCTTGCACTCTCTCCTTTTCTCCCCAAGTTCATGCAAGGCTCTTTCTCCTCTTTTTTATTATTATAAAATAATGGCTTCAGCAGGTGAATAAAAGGTTAGGCAAGTTTGACAAAAATGGGAAGCTATTCACCCTTGCTACCTTTAATCTACTGCATTCTCCTCCTAATGAGTGTAAATTACCCAAGCTATTTCACAGAGTCTTTATATGGCATAATACCAGCCGGCAGGCCATTCTCAGAAGGGCGTTTTTATATTATTAGTATTAGTATTATCTTTAATCTTTTGTGGTGTGAAGAATGAGGACAACACAAGGATCCACACAAAGCAGTAGGAGCCAGGCAGAGGGGAACCTGGCAGGGCCCGCTGGTTTGTGTGAAGGAATGGGTCCTCCATCAGAAGGATGCTGCAGCCAACTCTCATCCTCTTAGGATGGAAACTCACCCAAAAAATCCAACCTCATCAACTTTGCAAAGCTTGGCTGAAGCAACATCAAGGTGGCTGAGGGGTTTCTGTACCATTCATCAGTGGCTTCAGCTAGGGTTGGGAGAAGGAAAGATAACTGGCCCCACAAACTCCCTTGTATGCATCTTCTAGTGCTGGTTTGCAGAGCCAAAGCCTAACCATAAATTCAGCAAAGATTTTCCCACGTGGCAAACCACGTGCACGCAAGCAGTGACATCTACCTCCATAGCACAGAGGTCCAGACAAATCGCATCTCTGATCAACAGAAACATCTTGTTCCCATGCGGCCCCATTTTGGGAAGGTGAGAGAGCCGGGAGGTGGTGAAGACAGCCCACCCATGGGGGTGTTGGGTAGTGACCACATGCATCCACGGCACAGGCATCAGCATTAGAGAAGCATCCTGAAGGACAAACTCACAAGCTCTAAGGACAGAAGGGATGAAGAGCGAAGCTAAAGTAAAACATCCCTCACAACCTCTGACAAACAACAAACTGAGGGGACATCTAGGAGGGAATCTTGCAATGCAGATCTCAAACCAGACAATACCAACAACATAGAGAAGTAACTCTGATTATTGGGAAGAAACCAAACTAGGGTTACATGCAAAGGAGCACTTCAGAAGCCAGTCTCACATCTTCACTGATGATCTGGAAAAAGCATTTAAGACATTTCTCCTGGAGGTATTCAAGGCAAACCAGAAGCAGCTATGAATGGCAGTTACAAAGAGGTACAGCGTACAGAATTTGGTCAGGAAAAGTGCAAGGTATCTCACTATTGGGATTAAATATTGTCCAACCCTCATACCCAATGTGAAAAAGAGCCTGGAAAGCTACAGTGTGGGCAGAGACTTTGCCTTCAGGTGAGCACCGTGTCAAACCTGTGCTCACAATAGAATAAGAAAGCCATAATAAACAGATAATCCACAAGGAAAGAAAGCAAGAAACAGGTGATCCTCAAGCCGTCAAATTAGCTTAAGGAATTGCCACCGCTCATCTGAGATGCTGTAACAGACTGGGAAAGCAATACGAGAGTCCCTGCTACGTGGCAGTGATGTGCCTTAGCTCCCACCACCTATGGAGAGCGCTGGTAACAAACTCGGAGTGTTGTCACTTCTCAGTGGGAACTCACTGACCCTGCCAGATCCATCAATGATGCCCAGTGGTGAGCATCAACCCGCATCCCTCACTGGCGCAAAGTGATGCCACCCCACAGCATCACTGAGCATCACCATCCCCTGCCAGCCACCGCGCTGGAGATGGGCTGTGTTCACTGGGAGGACTGGGCACGGCTGGGCAGCAGAACCCAGCAGAGAAAACTACCCCCCTCCCAAATTTGGCCAGCCGTCTGAGAAGGAAGTAGAGTTTACACATAGGCAAAGATAATAAAACGTCAATAAAATCCTCCTGGAGCAGAAGGAAAGGCTTGGCTTTGCTGCAAGCAGTAACTAGGCCATCCACGAGCCCAGCCTACTGCTAAATCCCTGCAGTCGTTTCTCTCATCTCAGGTTGGTTCAGGCCCCCATTACTTCTGTCATATTATATGTCTTCCATTTTTTAAAATTTGCCACTTGTGATTATTATTCTCCAGTCTAAGAATGCCTCATATTCAGAGGTTCCTTTGTTTCACTCTTATTATGCGCACCATATATGTTCAAGGTCGCTAGTTAGTCTATTATTCAAGCGGGCACTTTTTTCCTTTTTTATTCCCCCCTCCCCGAAGAGGCTCGGTTCAAGGTCTCGCATTCTCTGCTTTCTCCCCTAAGTTTTGCCATTTCTTTTTTCTTATAAAAAGATTTTCCCTTGCCTCCACATTCTCCAGTAGCTTCCATTCAATTCAATCCCTGCTAATATATATCCACAAGAAGCCCAGGGCAGACCCCAAGTCAGCTGCTTCTGCTGTTTTAAAAGAACCAAAGAAAGCTCTTTATTTTCTTAGACTCTCCAGCAATTTCTTGAGTTGCAAACTGATACACAAAGCGTTCTTAGAGGTGGCCAGGAGATTTCCATATCATTTGCAGCAGTGCCGACTAAACATCAAGCTGCTGTGTAGGGACTTGGGTGATAACCACCCCAGGAAATGAACACTTACAGCCCTAGCCACTAGACATGAATTTTAGCTGTGCTGCTGTTGTCTTGCTTGCAACAAGAGCTAAAAAACAGCAAGGGATCGCCTGGCAGGCTGGTGTTTAATTTTGGATGAACAATGGAAATACGGCTTTAGCCCACTACAAACCTACTTGTTTGTCAAGTGACAACATCCTCAACAAATCTGCCTATATTATCAGTCATCTCTCATTATCCAGCTGTATTTACATACACTGTCTGTGCAGGAAAGCACACCTAACTGCTTTATGAGCTCTCCAAGGAGGAGACTCACAGCAACCACTCCTGCGAGCGTGAGCTGCAGTCGTGATTTTGCAGCATGCTTTAAGACACAGCCATCAAAACAAGGAAATTCAGGCTGATACACTTGAAATCAGAGTCACTAAAGCAGCCTGTGAGGTACAGGAGGAGTAAGCTCCACTTTTAAATGCAGGATAAAGTTGTTGCCCTTAGGGAGAGGGAGCTGTGTTAAGGAGGAGATGCCTTCACCAGGACGGACACGGGAGCCTGCTGGGGCTCCTTGCTGCTGGACACATCAACAGGAGAGCCTGGTGATGAATCACAGCATTGTCCTGAGCAGCTCCAAAGAAAAGCTGTTGGGAAATAATGATCTGAGCAACGCATTAAGCTGTGCTCATTCCACCTCCATGAGCAATCACAGACCATGGGATGGGGGCAAGGGAAAGATGTAGAGGGGACATCCTGTACTGATAAAGATTTTTAGATACCATTTCCTTTTCTCGGGCTCTGCCCTGCATACCAGGTGTTAAACTTTTGTAACACACATCCACACTGGATAGCTGAGTTTGATTTCCCACCAGGTCACCAGGAGCACCTTACTAAGATAGGTTGCTTTACTGAAGTCGTGGAAGCAGGAGATGAAGTCTTCTTGCATCCCCATATCTGCACATGGCTCCACCTGATACAACAGCCAAGGCAATACTGGAGAAATTCTGCCATCTCTTATGCACCCGGATGCGTTTTCACTTCCAATTAGGAGCAGAAAGAGAGTCTATTTCCCATCCTTTACTCCCCGACATTTCTCAAGGCCCTCATGCCCCAAGTTACCATCACCACAAGGAACAGCACTTGTTTTATTTTTAATCTGGTCTGTCTCCTCCTTATCTTCTTTTTCTGCCTTTTTTTTTTTTTTTTTAAATATTTTATTTTTTTGTTTGCCAGGCTCAGTCACAGCACAAGGACATGGGGAAAGACATTCTTTCAATTCTTTGGGCATTGTGGCCGACTGAAACGGGAAACAAGACAAAGCCAGAGAAGAAAAGCTTATTATGGGCAGCCTAGTTGGAAGAAAATGAATCACCCAAACAGATAGGTTTCAATGATCTCAGGCGAACTACACTCTTTATTCCACACACCCGCATCTAATTGTTCAAGAAAATGTTCATCTGCTTCATAATGACAGTCATAATAGAAGTTATGTGAAATAACTAAAAAAGTTTATTCAAGGGTCTGCTTCTGAAAGTACAGCTATAATGCACTTTCTTCTGGGGATTTAATAGAATTTCCTCTCATAGAAATTGGATGGATAACAAGTAATTTTTTTTTAATTTGGAAACTATGTTAGCTAGAAGGCTTTCCTGACATTAGATAGGGCTTGTGGGGTAAAGGAACAGGGCAGTCAGCTGTTGTTAAAGAGGGAACAGGATGGGAGAACAACAGCAGTGTTTGCCCGGCTGCCCGTGTCTCAGAGCCCCTCGTGCTCTGCCCAGGTTATACAACGGGATGAAGAATCATAGAATGGTTAGAGTTGGAAGGGACCTTAAAGATCATCGAGTTCCAACCCCCCTGCCATGGGCAAGGACACCTCCACCAGACCAGGTTGCTCAGAGCCCCATCCAGCCTGGCCTTAAACACTTCCAGGGATGGGGCATCCACAACTTCCATGGGCAACCTGCTCCCCATTGTCTTTAGGACCTAAAAGCAGCAGGACCAGGGCACATACCTCTGTCTAAATCCCTTCCCAAGATACAACTAGAGTTCAGTGCTCTCCTCCTATGGTGAAAGGTGTTATAAGAAGAAGGTATTTGCATGATTTCCCTGGGCAGAGACAGCAGGAGAAATACAGGCTGTCTGCTGCATTTCATATGCAGGCTTGAGCAGACACCTTAATCAAGACAAGCCCAGAAGGAACAAGAGGAGAAACCCAGTGTCTGCAAGGAGCAGGACAAAGGAGCTCACTGGGCTTCTTAGGAGATGCTCAAAACCTAAAGTGAGATCCTGAGAACAGCTACATTTCCCGTACAAACCTTAAAGCACCAGAGGGTGGCAAACACTGTGAACTTGTAGATTTGAGTTTACAGTCAAGCGAAAAACTCCTCTTGGTCCTGCAAGTCCACTTGATATTTCTCTAGTGCTGGTGGTGCAGAAGACAAAGCAGACTCCTCCTGGTCCTGCACCCCACTCAGGGTCATCATCAGGCTCCGCTGCTGGTGAAGCCCACCAGCTTTAGCACACAATGGAAAATGTCTCTCTAACTTAACTCAAAATCAAGGCTCTCTTAACACTACTTCTAGTACCTTTCTAAGTCTGGAAATAAAGGTTTAGGCAAACTCAGGTATGCAGGAATATTTCCTCCAGCTGGGCAGCAAGAGGTTAACAAGACATTGAGAAAACACTTTTTTGAACTAAAAAGATCTTAAGTTGTTTCCCATGTGAAACATTATGAAGTACCTAGCACATCTCTGATTCTCCTACTTGTCAGACAAAACCATAATGCAACTTTCAAAGCAGAACATTTTGACATGAGCTTGGGCAGGAGGCAGGTTTCGAAGGCAGGATGGTGAGATGCTGAAGAACCAGCCATCTGTTTGACACCAGCTCTGATTCTTCATCCTTGAGCTGGAGGGAAGGAAAGGCTCCATTCAATTCAGCAGGACCCTGAAGGACGTGACCAACTTAGAGAACCATGAGTCATCCAACCGAAGCCAGGCAGGAGGAGAACTTGTGCAATTCAAGTTAGAACTGTGCTGAAGTACTTCAGGGAGCCGAGGCCCGAGAAAACAGACTGGCAGGTGCAATTTCCACTCTGTAGAAATTGTAAGCCTTTTTTTTTTTTTTTTTAAAGGGAAAGAAAACACTTTTACTCCACATCTTTTTCTCTCTACAGGACTCACTGGGCTGGTCCCTTGTCTTGTCCTGATGTCAGGGGCAGTTAAGGGGGAGGAAACAGGATCTGAAGCAACAGGAATTTGCAGGATTTAAAGTCTAAGAGAGTCCAAGAACCACCAGGAGCCAAGAAACATCCAGTGAGTATCTTGCAGCAGGGCTTCCCAGCTCAGCAGCATAGAGCAGCTTGGGGAGATGACCCACCTGCACCCTTGGACCTCCTGGCAACCTCAGGCAGTGGGGCAGGTTGCTCAAACCTTCCCCAAAGTGTTATTTCAGCCAAGTCCTGCAAGGGCACCCAGGGGGAGATAGGCAAAGATGCCTACAGGCTGAGCTCAGGTCATGATGGCAGGATGCTGGTTCTTGCTGGAAAAGAACTCAGTAGGAACAGAAGGAAGTGTTACACCTTTCATTTCACATACAGAAACCATTGTATGTTGGGTTTTTCGTCTGAGAGCATGCCTCTGTTCACTGTTTTCATACACGGCCCTTCTGAGGGAGACACAATAAAGTTTCTTGGAAAAGCTTCAGCTAGGAAGCTAGTTGAAATGTTTCTGATGTTTGTGTTTAAAGTCATAATACTTCAAGTTTTATGAAAGTAACAACCTGGTGTTTCCCAGGGAGCTAGTTGCTCAACTTCCAGCAGCATTTCAAAGAAAATTTCAGGAAATAGGCACCTGATTACCAGCACCATCTATAAACAAGCAAAGCAAAAGCACTTTCCCCCCACACCCATAATGTAACATCATCCAAAAAGGTGTCTGTTGTCTAATTAGAGACCTTTTGTTCTAATTGCACTGGCCAGCACTGTTGGCCAGTCTATCCTGGAGCAGGTGTCCCTGGGAGCGTCCACTGGCAGGACTACACTAGAGGCCAGAAACCTGAAAAGAATCTCCAGCATTTCAGAAAACAGTCATCTAAGTACAGACATTTCACAGAGCAGTGCCAAGGTCTGATGAGCCTCTGATGTCAGTGGAAATACAAGCTTAAAAAAAGGCTTTATTCCCCTTTTTGATTTTACAAACAGAGAAAAAAAATGAGGAAGCATTTCCACAGTCACTTTCTGTCTCAGCTCTCCTTTTGAAACGGTCTGTACACAAGGATAGGTGCTCTGCTGGTATATTTTATATCTGGCTTTTGAGCCTTGAATAGGTGAAAGGAAGGAATTCTCTTCCAAGACCTCCCTTCAATTCTTTGGAAAAACTGCTAACGCACACAAGCAACCTATGGAGAAAGGTGCAGGAGAACTCCATAACAATATTAGCACTTCAGCAATTCCAGAAGAATTAACTGGGCTTGCAGATGTGCTGCAAGCAACAGGACCATGAAGCTACATCACCATCTATCAGGGCTTGAAGTTGCCATCAGGACCTCCAGGTGCTGAGGGCATCATGCTAAGGGGAGAGACTAGCCTAGAATTTGGGGCAAGAAAGAGCTTTTTGTAATCTGAGGGCACTTGATAAGGAAATCACTAAGTGAATCCCAGCATGCAGTCATCATATGGAGTACTATGAAGGTGCTGCGCTTTGAGTTGCTCATAGAAGTCACTAGAGTGGAGAAAAAGGCAAGGAAAGGGCAATATATTGTTGCCTTCATAGTCAGGGCACCAGAATTTGAGAGCCGGTAGCCAGCCCTGCTCAGTGCAAAACAACTCTTCCCTCCATTCCCACTTGAAACAACCAGGCTGCTCAGGGATAGGAAAAAGGGACACAAAGGGACCCACAACACTAAGACTTGACCCCACAGAGCACCCAGGCTGCTCATCTGAGCATAGCAGGATTATAGCTGTTTCCACCCCAAAAGACCCAGGTCTACTTTTACCATAAGCAGCTTTGCTTATCCTTACAAGAAGCATAGCCCATCTCAAGCAATCTTTGCCAGAGAGTATTCAACCTATGAAGACACTCTTCTGCTAAGGTGGTAACTATCAAACCCTCCCCGGAGAAGTCTCCCACTTTGGCCTTATGTTGCACAAAGGAAAAGAAAAGGGAAAATCTGATGTTTGACCGCTAGTCAGAAAAAGAAGTGGCTACTCCAGGTCTGCATAAACACCTCCCACCCAGGGCACACAGCAGAAAACACCTCACCTCTAAGATGGATCCACCCAGCACCACACCTCCCTCAGGCAAAAAAGAAAACACCTTGTTGAAACCCTATTTAAGCCCATCGTGCTCATGGTGAACTCCCTCCACCTGTGCCAAGCAGGACCAGCTGCAGCCTGCATCCTTCATCAGACCCTTTGCTTGGTTCACATCCCACTAAATGCAATGCAAAGTTTTGTTTCCTCCGAAAGTATAAAATGCACGTGTTTTCTAAAGGGTCTTGAAGTGCGATGGTCAGGTGAGGGAGGTATTTGTGCATTTGTTTCAAGCCTGTATCTATTCCGGCTAATGGATGTTGTGTTGGATCTTGCTGAATCGGGACTTGGATTTGACTTCTTTAGACCGCCCAACTGCTTTGAGATTTGACTTCTTTAGACTGCTTGGACAGCCTCTGGACCATGGCCCTGATGGATCCCGCATCACCACAGGTCCCGGGGAGTCCCCATGCCCACAGGCACAGCGGCGCCAACCCTCTGCTCCCCACGCTGCGCCTTATCAAAAGCCTTTCCAGGCAAAGCCCTGCCTCTTGCTTTTGTTTTTTCCCCACCTCGTTTCACCGGTGCCCGGTGTAGGTATTCAGGGATGGTTTTTCTGGAGGTGGCTCTCATTGTTCCTTCCCCCACCTTCCCCCGGCCGGGCCGAACGCATGGAAGGTCAGTTAGAAATGAAGCTGCTTTTATCTGCAATCTCCCACCAGCCCTAAGCTGGGTCCCCTTTTTTTCACACTGAGACCTAGCCAAGCATGAAGGAAAATAATTTTACCCAATCTCTCTGCTCTAACGCACACCAACCCCCCGCCCTTCTTTTTCCACAACTCCCCACCAATCTAAACGGGAAAGAATTAAAAAAAAAAAAAAAAAAAGCCCTTTCCACAATGAAAGCACAACTAGATAGAAATCTTGGCGAGGCACTACTCTAAATGTGACTGCAGCTTTCAGCTTGTCCTCACTCACATATCACCATCCCCACTGTTTAGCCTCCTGGTATAAAAATAATAATAATAATAATAAAAAATAGTAACCTGGTGATTACTCGTGTACAATGTAATTGCAACAGGCAGGGGAAAGAGGACTGATTAATTTGCCTTGTGAATTATGCATTATTTTCCCCGTCTCCTTCCTCCCTCCCTTCCCCACCCCCACCCCCCCGCATCTCCCAAGCACACTTCTCCAAAGCTTTATTATGTATATTTCTTGAATATTGTCACCTGTCCTCTCTCTGCTGCAAAAGCTGCTGTCAATAAGTATCGGTTAAGGCTTGGTCTTTAATCCGCTATGAACACTTAGCCGAGGCGCCCCGGTTTGTTTACTGCCGTCGGTGTATGAGGGAGAAGAGAAAGCCCACCAAGCCAACGCCGAGTGCTGGCGCGTGTAATTCCCTGGGACCAGCTGCAGGATTTACGGAGCCAGACAAAACTAACTTGCGCCAATGAAACAAAGACACTCCGGGCATAACAAGCAAGCTGCTCCTCGTATTTTGACATCTGAAGTGGAAGAGCCCTTTCAGCTCAGCAAAACACTTAAGCGCACGCTTATGTTTAACGTCATATGGGAGCATCCCTGTGCTGAAGTTAACAGTCTGCAAGCCTCTTGCCTTGAGAAGTGGTATTTTCCTCAAATCATGGCATAAATAGGTTGATAGGTCAAGTGTTTGGGGTGCCTTTGTGTCAGAGTAGGTACAGGATTTGAATCGGTAAAATTTACATCCTGCTTGGGTGTACCTTTTAGGTTTGGTGATGCTCCAGACCAAGCTGCAAGAGGGTTCTGGAGAATGAACACCACCACCTCAGAGATGCATTGGTGCACCAGGCACCAACCCTCTGCCTCCCAGTTGACCATGGATGATCTTCCATCCGTGGCACCTTCGTGCACTCTCTGTCTACCATATGAGGCCCTGAGCCAGCAAAGTACGTAGAATCATAGAATTGTCTAGGTTGGAAGGGACCTTTAAGATCATCTAGTCCAACCATCAACCTAACTGATAAAACCCATCACTAAACCATGTCTCTAAGCACTATGTCAACCCATCTTTTAACTACCTCCATGTAAAAGCCTGTGAGCAGTTGTGAAGAAGGAAAGCCCACAAAAAAGACATTGAGGTGCTGGAGCGGGTCCAGAGAAGGGCAACGGAGCTGGTGAGGGGTCTGGAGACCAAGTCTGATGAGGAGAGGCTGAGGGAGCTGGGGGTGTTCAGCCTGGAGAAAAGGAGGCTGAGGGGAGACCTTCTTGCTCTCTACAACTCCCTGGAAGGACGGTGTAGCCAGGGGGGGTCGGTCTCTTCTCCCAAGGAACAGTCGATGGGACAAGAGGAAATGGCCTCAAGTTGTGCCAGGGGAGGTTTAGGATGGATATTAGGAAAAATTTTGACACAGAAAGGGTTATCAAGCCTTGGAATGGGCTGCCCAGGGAAGTGGTTGAGGCACCATCCCTGGAGGTATTTAAAAGACAGGTTGACACAGTGCTTAGAGACATGGTTTAGTGATGGGTTTTATCAGAGTTAGGTTGATGGTTGGACTAGATGATCTTGAAGGTCCCTTCCAACCCAGACAATTCCATGATTCTATGATTCTAAGATGAGATTTCACCACCCCAGCTGGCAGTCACACCGAGCCAGTAGACCCACTCCTGGAGTGCCCCAATCAGCAGATACACAACACATACGACAGCACCAGGTCTTAAATCTACTGGGCTGCCATCTCCTGCAACCTGATTGCTAGGGCTCCCAGTACAGGGGACTGGTTCAGCCCCTGGGAAAGCCTTCAAAAGAAAAAGCTGGTGTCCCCTTGGTTTTAATTCCCAGTCCTACCTGCAGAACTGTGTGACAGAGATCTCCCCCTCCAAAAAATCCCGTAGCTCTAGACCTCAGTAGCCCCCCTTAATGGCCCTCAGGGGACAGTCGTGCTTCCTGAAGATCTCCTTGTTCCTCCTAATGAGAGGCTGGAGGGACAAGGCAAGGAAATGGAAGAAAGCACAAGTGAACCCCCCACTAGATCTTCCTAAGGAGATTTTAGAAGAGATCACCTACTAAGGAGGGGATGGATAGAAATTTTCAGGATCTAAAAGCTGATTAAAAGCTCAGATAAGGTCAGATTTTTCAAAGGCATCGAAAAGCTGCTTTTGAAAAGCCCTCTGGTTTCTTCTGCTTCTTCCCTACCATTCGAAATCCCTCTCCGGGTTCCTGAAGGTGAAAGGAGTGGAGCCACGGTTGCCACAGAGGGATGCCAGCGAGGGAGCGCTGCTGGGTGGATTTGTTCCTGCTGTTTTGTGCCTGGATTTCGGTGCTGCAGCCCAGACAACGGGCATTCAATGCCCTAGGCCCTGGGGATGCCGCTAACCTTGCGTTGCCATCAGGTGCATACAAAGCCAGGAGCCCTTCTGCAGGAGGAGAGCGGTGGAAAGCTAAAAGGCGATTATAATATTCCAGGGGGAACTTTTTTGCTTAAAATGAAAATAAACGGAACTGAAGGATTACAAAACCAAACATGGAACATTACATGAAGCAATAATTGCCTCCTATTATTTCTCTGCACTCACCAAAACAGCTATTTAGACAAACAAAAGAGCAAAGAAAGGCAGAGACCAGTACTGAAAGTTGTTTTATCTCTACTAATCCCCACTGCTTTGATAAGTCTGTAATAGGATCATGTGGCATCTCCGAAGTGTGGTGTCTAAGGAAATCCCTCTTTGCAAGCAGGTTTTGCCCAGGTGTCCGTTTCCACCTCTCAGCGATAGGGCGATACGGTGACTGCCAGGCTCTGGGCACATAGTAGTGGAAATAAAATTCCCCCATATTTTTGCATGCATGGAGCTGGGGAATGTTGTGCTCCTTCTTTAGCTGAGCTTCCTTCCAAATATTATTTTGTTATTGTTTTATTAGTCTCTCTTTTATATTGTTAGCAGTTGAGTCAATTTGAATGCTCTTTGGTCAAATTTGGATGCTTTTACTCATATTTAAGTAGCTTATTCCACAAATACTGACATTCAGCTGACTTGGGCTGTGTTACAAGTTGGGATAACGGAGCGCACTGGGCACCAGACCTGTGCTACCCCCTCCCCGGCTGCTGGAAACAGAAAATACCACGGTTTATCCCTCACGCTATTGGAAGCTCTGCGCAGTGCAGTGGTTTGATATTTTTACTATTCACAATGTCCTTTTCCCTCTCCAGATTATCTTGTTTCATACTCAAGATGCTCACATGGTCCATTTTTTATGTGCTCTAAAGAGTGTGAAGACCATGCATGGTCCCCAGCTCATGCTCTGTACCCATCTCCTCCCAGCAATGACCACCTTGCTGTCACCGGTGGCAATGTCCCCATCTCCCACCTGCTCCCCTGACCCATGTGGCACAAGCAAGAATCCTTAATTTGCCTCCAAAGCACCCTTTTCATCAAAAATGCAAACGTGGCAGAGACACAAAGATGTCGGGTAGCAACCTCGCAGTGAAAGCTGTGATCTAAACTGGTGATAAAATCAAGCATGTGGTCTTCATTTCGCCTAAGTGGCTGAGCCAAGAAGAGAAATTCCTCAGGGCCAGTATACGTCATTTCTGTTCAGTTTTTCCCCCCGGAATTAGTTTTGTTAATATGCAGTGCGAGAAATTCACCTTTGCCTGGAATTTATCCACGCTGTCCTATTTTTTTCTTTGTTGACTAATATTTCTCTTTAAAAGAAAAACCTGACCTGCCTACACAAAGTCGGCATAGACAGATACCTGGAGTCGATTTGGTGGAACGTGGGGGGTTTGGATACTTTTTTTAATGTTGGATTTAAGATCAATTTTAGCCATTATTTGCCATATCAAAGTTTATGAGCTGTGCACAGAAACTTAATTGCATCAGATTTTTCTGTCAGGAGCTATGCTTTTCTGTCAGATTTTATCTTACAACAAAGAATGGTTCATGCACTGCTGCTGGCACATAAGAATTCATGAGCAGCTGCTGGGGGATAACATTTTCTCCATAAGCTGCTGAACTTTTTACCTGTACAGAGCAGCGCTACCATTGTGCTAACACAGGAGTAGGGCAGAAAACACCTGGAAACGACCCCCAAAAAACTGTGTTGCGCTGAAGATTGCTCTGTAGCTGCACTCTGTCTTCGCTGACGCTGACTCCCACAAAAAGGAGGTGAAAATAAGTTTCTCATCGTCTTAATATTTCACTGGTGCTCCCCTACCAAGGTGGTGCCCATCTTGAAGATCACCCGGTTGCAGTATCCCTTACACAGAGAAAACAACCTCCTCGTTGCCATCCTTTCCCCTTGGACACAAGCAACTGCTGCAGGAAACCCTCCATACTGATGCAGCGAAGGGAAAATAAAGCCAATATTGCATGCAGAAAGTTGTCAGTGGTGGGGGCTGTGTAGGTGTAGGTGTGCTGAGGTGGGATGGATTTCTCAGCAAAACATACTCTGTGAACACGCACCGTACGTGAGGCAGAAAAGCACCATTTACAGGGCAAAATATTCTGTTTAATCATTGTGGAGCTTCGTTGGCAGTGGAAATGGAGCGGTGGGGTGATGTGAGGGTGAGCCCCAGGAGAGAGGGGAAGCGGAGCTGCAGCTGGAAGGAGCATGGTGGGTGTTAGTCCATCCCAGGAGCAGGAGGGACCATGCCTTCACACCAGGCACCGCACAATGCACGTTCCTGCCCCAAAGATCTTGCAGTTTCCTCTCCTGGGGTTGGTGAGGAGCAAGTCCAAAGCCCTGGTTTGTGTTTACAGGGAACGACAGGGCCACTCCCAAGAGCATATTCCCTGTGGATGTCTCAGAAGATATATACTGGTGACTGTTCCTATTCATAGCAATAATATGAACTGAAATGAAATATCAGCGACCCATCTTATTCAGCATATCTCTATTTCAAATCTGTATTTTGTAAAGAATATTGAAAGCATAATACAGAGCCTTCAGTAACCTGCTCTGCTTTATTACACAATCTGCACAAGTTTTCCATTTTTTATTGAATTGGTCACTCAGTCATACTAAACATGGCAGAAAAAGAACAGGAAATAAAATGAACGAATAAATAATAGCAGGGTTTCCAAAGCTCTTCTTACTGAAAAGAAAGCTGGAGCGTTCTTCGGAGTTTATCCAGGAGAAAACCACCTTAGTTAGAATAAAATTGTGCAGTGGAACAGAAAATAAGATGTTACTGCAAACGAAATGTATTCTTTAGCAGCAAAAATTAAAGATGTCTGAGAAGATAGGATTGGCCTGTGCCCATCTCGTCCAGCTCTTCCCTGAGAATGATGAGGAGATAGAAATGCATGATGGGTTCAACCCACCCATCGAGGGCCCAGGCAGGGCTGCGTGGTCCCTTTGCTACGAGCCCCTCTCTGCTCACCCCAGAGCTTTTTAGTATGTTGGGGAAGTGAAGATGTTTAGTTTGCCGTGACATCTTATTTTCTGTTCTGCTGCACAGTGTTATTTTAACTAGAGCAGCCTGCTCTCAGATAAACCCAGAGGAACTTAATACCTGCAGAAAATCCTGCATTCAAATGTGTGGGGGTGTGTGCATGCTGAGGAGACAGGAGAGGGCTGTGACTCGCTGTGAATCTCCATGATGTTGCCCCGCTCAGGTCTCACCTGTGCACGCCAGAAGGATTCGTGTGTGCTTAATATGTAGCTTAGAGTGGCATGAAAATGAGCATCCTTCCTACCTGCATGTGCTTGGGTAGATACACACATCTTTCAATTAAACCAAGGGGTTCTATAAGACTCTGAAGAGCCTGGAAGGAGGGCTGTTTTGTGTGAAACTCCACAAGGTCTTTGTCCCATTGAGACAGGCAGTAAATATTCCTTTCCTTCCACCCAAGTGCGTTCACCAGGCAAATCAGGGTGGATTTGGAAGGTGCCGTTCAAATATCAATTGCCATGTTGCCTCTGTGAATGCAGCACCTTGTCCAAAGACCAGCTTCAGCCGGTGATGCAAGGGACCCAGCAAACGGCCTTGCATCTCCTTCATCTCCAGACCCTGGTATCACATCCTGGGCGTGATATTAGAGGTCTCCAATATTTAAAGATGAATTTGTGCATTTTCAGATCAGTTATTGTCACCAGCACTGACAGCTCTTAGGGTGTTGTAAATGTTGTGTCCCCTCCCAGATCTTGCTCAGTTCTTGGCCTCTGTAGCTCCCTGTACAAAAGACTTCCTTCGTTCAACAACCACAGTGTGAAAACTATTTTCTTTGATTGTTTGAATCTCCCAGTTTTTATTGATTCTCCATTAATTCTGGTGTTAGTTCTTCCATGACATTTTTCTTGATTCTCCATTCATTATGAAACAGCTTTCCTAGGATGGTGGGACAACGGAAAATGTCCACAGCATTTGGGGAAAAAAAAAGCTCAACATGCGATTGTCACAAAAATATCAAGCCCTCCTTCACATCAGGAATGAAATGGGTATTAATTAATATTCACTGGTATTAGGATCCCCAGTTTCATAAGTAGGAAATGCTCAGCCTCTGAGCTACTTGGTCAGTCTTGGAGCAGAAAACGGTGTCCCTCCCTCAGCTTCATCTCCCTGAGTTACTTAGAATCATAGAATCGTAGAATCTTCTAGGTTGGAAGGGACCTTCAAGATCATCTAGTCCAACCATCCACCAAGATTAACTCTGACAAAAAAAAAAACATCACTAAACCATGTCCCCCAGCACCATGTCAACCCGTCTTTTGAACACTTCCAGGGATGGTGCCTCAACCACTTGGTAACCCTTTCCGTGTAAAATTCTTCCTAATATCCAATCTGAACCTCTCCTGGTGCAACTTGAGGCCGTTTCCTCTTGTCCCATCACCTGTTCCTTGGGAGAAGAGACTGACCCCCCCTGGCTACACCGTCCTTCCAGGGAGTTGTAGAGAGCAAGAAGGTCTCCCCTCAGCCTCCTTTTCTCCAGGCTGAACACCCCCAGCTCCCTCAGCCTCTCCTCATCAGACTTGGTCTCCAGACCCCTCACCAGCTCCGTTGCCCTTCTCTGGACCTGCTCCAGCCCCTCAATGTCTTTTTTGTGGTGAGGGGCCCAAAACTGGACACAGCCCTCGAGGTGGGACCTCACCAGTGCCAAGTACAGGGGGACACAGTGATGAAGTTTGGCATAATGGCCACAAGAAGCAGCCTGGAGTCCTCCTTCCTGGCCAGCTCTGCAACTTGCAGCTGTGAGTGCTAGAGCACTAAATCTGGAAAAGTCCACGGTCCGTCTTCTCCAGCATCCAGCAACGGTTCAGGTCTTCCTGAAGGTGGTTGTCCGGGTTTCGTATGGCAGCTAGAGGCCTATCCAGTCTGTAGGCCATATTTCAATTCAGTTACAGACTGGGTCAGGAACGTTTCACTTGCTTCCACTGCCAAAATAAGGTAGATTTAAATTTTGGTTCTCTGCCCAGGAAAGTGTAATAGTAACGTACTGCCAATATAGCATGGTTTAGAGCGGTTTTCCCCCACCTTCCTTTAAACAAATGATGACAAAGATAGGCAGAGACACAAAGAGATGACTTGGGAATGGTTCTGATGGGATTTGTCTCCGTCCCCAAACCAAGGTCTCTAGCCCCTGTACCTTGCACATCTTCAAGTGCCTTTTCAGCAGCTGTCTAGGTTGCATCTATTCAATTGCCTGTAGATTAAAAGCTTTGCTAAAACAAACAACATTCACCCAAGCACCAGACTCTTGTCTGGGACAATGACAGAACAAATAGTCCCCTCCAGGCACACTTTGAAGCCTAACTTTGGATATCCCTCAAGGTCCCCAAGCCAGATGCAAAAAACTTTCTTGAACAGTATTTCTTAGCTAACATAACATAAGGTGATGGGTGTACCACCTCCATCCCAGACGATTCGCAGGCTCAACTCATAACAGACTGACAGAAAACCCTGCTTTTTGGTCTAACTGGGGTTTCTTTTGGCCGGCTCCAAATTGAAAAGTCCTGTATTCCTGCAGAAAGGATGCCTGTTTACCACACAGTTTTGATCAACCTTTCCCATCAGCAGAGACAAGTTTTCTTTCCTTTTGTTGTTTTATTTTTCATTTAGTTTTCACTTGATCCTCAGGTGGTGTTTGTAATGCAAATGGGAAATTTTCCATTCTGAAAAGAACAAAAGGAAACATCTACTCTTCCTGGGTGTTTCCTCTCAGACTTTTTTAGAAATATCAGTGAAATTTTACAAGTATTTCTGGTCAACCAAATGACTAAGTGTTAACTTCTTTTAACTACTTGTAGCCATTTAAAAATTAGGTGCCTCATCCAACCACCTCATCTGCACTTCTTCCTTGAGCAGCAGGGCATACTGGCTCCACTAAGGGATGGATTGTCCTCAAAATCAGTGCCTATGAATGTTGAGCCGATGTTGTTGCTGTTCTTCAGTGGAGTATAAAAGAAACCTAGACAACCAGTGTCGGCCAACCTTACTTCTCAAAAACTGTGGGTAAAGAGAAGCATCCTTGCATGGTGCAATTCACCTAGAAACACCAGGCTCCCCGTCTCTTTTCATCAGCCAACACACAGATGCTATAGACACCCGCCCTTTCTGTGAGCAGCACCATCCCCTTATTGAAAAAAGGGCAGACGTGGCCTCCAGCCATGACGTCACTTCTTGTTGGACAGGCAGAAATGCATTGTGGAAACCACAGACCCACACAAAGGTGACTGGGCTCTTTGGGAATGGAGGACCACTCTTTGCAAGGTGCCTTTTTGCACGTCCTGGCCTGCTGTGGCAGGAGAAGACCCGGTATGGTGGCTTCATATGGGACATCCTGAGTTACCAGGACACATTTCACCTGGTCTGCATGGCACTGCGAGAGCAGCAGCAGGAAATCCAGCTGCTGCCTGTGTGCCCCACACATCTGCCTGATAATCCTGGTGGTTTTCAGGAGATTCCTGCTTTCCCCTCCCATGCCATCCCAGGAGCTACAGGATGGCTTGTGAATTGAGGGTGGCATGTCTCAGGAGCTCCATTTCACCTGCTGCACTTGCGTCTTCTGGGCACCTCTTCTCTGTTCATCTCTCTGCTTTATTGTGGGAGGAAGTTCAGCCTTTTAAGAATAACTTCTAGATAACATTTATGTTTCTCCAGCAGCAAACACTGCTGAGACAGTTAACATGTGGCAAATCTTTGTGACTGTCCCTCAAAACCTGCAATTAATATTAATGGCAAATCAAACACTATCAATGAGAATCACTCTGGTGTGACAGGCTCAATTTCCAGCCTATAGCATCCTCCCATTCAGCACGTTAATACCGAGCCGACCTTCTGAATCATCTCCATGAGATCAGTCCAGCAGGATGAATAATGGAAGAGCCCAAGGGTCACCCAGTTGTCTGCACTGGCCAACTCAGAGAAGGTCTAGCTGTGGGTGGCTGAGGTCACACCTGGCTGGCTGTGTCCCTTCAGCTCCCCAGAGGACAGCACAGGGTGAAGCACGAGCCAACACCACCCTTCCTGGCTCTGGCACAGGGAGCAGCCTCCACTGGATCCGGGTCTCTGCTCACCTGCACATCCTGGCAGCTCTGAGCAGCACAAGAAACTCGTCCCAAGTCCCAGGCACCACAACATAGTGGAGGGCAGCCATGAGGAGCCCTCCTGGGCCTTCTCCAAAGGTCCTGTTGGAGTTCTCCCAACAGAAGGGAAGCTCAGTGGGGCAGAGTCCCTGGATGTCGATGAAAAGCACGTATTTCAGGGAAAGGAGGAGAAGGCAGAACTCTGCAACCCTCTTTTACAAACCACTCTGATGAAAGGATGTGCTTTCTGTGGCAACACATGCTGAGGGAGGAGTCCCAAAACCTTTCCTTCTGGGCCAGAGCACCACTGGCCAGGCCATGCTGCCTCCTCCCTTTCTTTGTTGCCTGGTCTCACTGTAAAAGTGGTAATTTCATCTTTCAAATGCTTTGTAAGCACCAATTTGTTGAATGTCAGGGGATGAGGCCAGACCCTCTTGGCTAAAGCTCCACAGTGTGAACTGAAGGACACACAACAGAGCTTGCCCAAAGGAGTGCCTGCCTGACGTCTTTCTTAACAAGGCAACAAATCTACTCTGCACCTCTGAATATGGCGGGATTTGTAGGTTTCTGTAGCAGCCTCCCCAGGTGTGTGACAAGAGGGAGATACAACTCCCAGCGATGGTGGTTTTCCCCTAGTGCATAAAGTTTGGTGAAGACGAGGACTAGGGAGGTGGAGGACTCCCATGTTAAAACTCCAACATTGTAATAACCCATCATCCATCCTGCCTACACTGGCCACATCAAGTTTCTTCTCGAGCTGTCTGCCTGGGAAGAGGAAGCTCTTCATTATCCTACATGTTCCCTTCCCCCCACGCCCTGCAAGAGAAGAAACAGAGGAGAGATAATGCTTGAAAAACCACTAGAAAAAAAAAAAAAAAAAAACTAATATGGAGCTGTCTCCAAAGAGCTGCTTTCCCTGTGTGGCAGGCGCCTCATGGATTAACCTTTTGTATATGCAGAAATAAGAAATGAATAATTGAGCAGCGCAGAGACATCGCAGCATTCCCTGTCCCGCACACTGCGCTGCTCAGACTCGATGGCTCACTTTACAAAAACCTCTTCAACGGCACCTTTTAATTGAGATGTATAGAGGACGGGAGGCAAGGGGCAATGAGCATTGCTCATCTTGTCGTGCCTGGTGATATGCCTGGGATCATGTGCAGCCAGTATAATTCTGTCAACAAAATTGCACACAGCAACAAATCCATTGGCCATGGTGTACCCACTGCCACTCACAAATGCACATGGATGGTGATGGGGATCCTCCCCAGTCTCAGTCCACCAGTACAATCCAGGAAGAAGCCAGTTAGTTCCCTCCAAACAGATCCTGATAGTCAGGTCCCTTTTCCAGACATCCAATCACAAGATGTTGACCTCGGCCCTTTCTTTTCCCCAGCTAAGACACACCACCAAGGAATATTGCCTTAGCCCCCTAGCAAGAACTCATTCCTTTCAATGCAATCCTGTCCATAAAGAAGTACTTGTAGTGGAGGACCTGTGAGACCAAAAAGTCAGCCCTGGGAGAAACCAAATGAAGACGACCCAAAAGAGGCAAACTAGGTGAAGGCTGGAGAGACTAGAGAAAGAGAAACCTTTCTTTTTAGTTCCTTTTCCACTGGATTTGCCACATATATTTTGGCATCTCCCATCAGGGGCTACCATGCCACCATCTTTTGGGCTGGCAAACTGGATGTGGATGTTTTTCACCAACTCTGAGCACGGGTCTAACATGCTTCTCCATTGAGCTGCCAAGTGATGCTGCTTGGATGAGACCTTTCTGGCTCTCCTGAAGAGTGGGAGGAAAACATGAATAGAGTCACTCATGATGGTGGGGACGTGGGGGTCCCTGGTTATCTCCATGGCGAGTGCTGCACTGGGCACAGGAACAGCAGTATCATGTCTGTGCATGCACAAACCATCACAATTTATAGACTCCCAATGCTCTGGCACTAGGGTTTTGGGTTTGGCTGCCTTTCTTATCCCAGTAATTGCAAAGGCTGTGCCTGAACAAACCCATCGCAAGTATTTAGTAGGAGGTATCAGGAATGTCTTTATGAAGCATCACAAATCTCCATTTGTTCTAATTCAATGTTACTGCTTTCCAGATGGGCTTGGAAGAAAGGCAAAGAGATCCTGACCTAGTCCTACCTATATAGCTTTTCCTTCTGGCAGCCTCAGGTATGTGCTTGTGGGATCCGAAGTTACACATCTGAGCATGGATCACTCTTATTCCCCATGCCACAGCGTCTTTGTCCCTGTGTCCTTTCAGTCACTGGTGGCCTGTACTTTCCTGAGGGCGCATAGGTATGTCCAGCTCTAAGCAGATGCTCTGCTGTGGCAGGGACCGCCTTGTTTCTACAGGACAAGCAGTGCCTTTCCTACGGTTTCAGAAAGGTCCCTTCCCAATACCACTGTGTGTGATCATCGAGTTGATGGAAATGCTCAGACAGCACTGCTGAACCTTTGCAGCTGATGTGTCCAGCTTCCTTGCTGGATGACTGTCTCAAGAGATCTGCAAGCTCCTGACATGTTCCTCATTAATGTGGGGACACATCTGTGACAGTATTTTTAGCACTGCGAGAGTGTGGTTCCTTGATACCAAAACAAAGCCCCTGGGACTGGCCTTGCTCGACTGTCCTCTGGAGATGGCAGGGGAGAATGACCCCCCTTTTTCCTGGTCTCTGCTGTCTGCTCTGCTTTGTGACTCTCACCACAAAAAAGACAGTGAGGGGCTGGAGCGGGTCCAGAGAAGAGCAACGGAGCTGGTGAGGGGTCTGGAGCAAAAGTCTTGTGAGGAGCGGCTGAGGGAGCTGGGGGTGTTCAGCCTGGAGAAAAGGAGGCTAAAGGAAGACCTCATCGCTCTCTACAACTCCCTGAAAGCAGCTTGTAGAGAGGCAGGGGTTGGTCTCTTCTCCCAAGGAACAGGCTAACCCAGACAATTCTATGATTCTATCCCTTGGGGAGCATCTGTGAAGCCCCTCAGTGTTTGCAAGCCTGGTGCTTGTGTATACAAACTCCCCCAAATCCTCTGGCAGGTGTTTAGAGGGTCATGCAAGCAGCATGTGAGTGCTGATCTAGGATGTGGACATGATGAATTCCTAAAAGACTGTCTTCTTGTGCCTAGCTGATGAATGTGCAAATGGCAACTCTGAAAGGACAAATAACATGAAAGAAGCTGGGTTTGATGAAAGCAAAAGTGCTTCTTTTTCTTGACCATGAATACTTAGCCCAGACAGAAATCTTGGGAGATCAAGAGGTCATCACAACAAGTGGATGCATCCTGAATACAGGTAGGAAGAAAGATAAAGCTTTTCCAGTGCTGGATCCTCACAGACAAGGTCTAATAAAGATACAGAAAGCTTTACCAGCTGAGGAGAGTCTGCAACACTGGGCTTACCCAGATATCCTGCAGCATTCCTGGAGTGCCCACCCTTGGAAGAAGCAAAGTTCACATCTTCACACACTTACTGAATCCTTAGCTGAGTCCTCAAAGCCTTCTCCCTGGTCCTTGCAACAAACAAGCTGTGCTGGAGGCAAAAATTAGTGAAACACAAACTTCTCCAAAGGCAGTCCTGCTGCTTGGACTCATACCAGCAATGAAGAGAAGAGAGTGGCCCAATAAGGTCTTCACAATCTAGCTCTAATTGTTTATCTTGCTGTCCTAATATTTGTCATTTCCATGGTGACAAGTCCCTCTTCACCAATGTCAATTCATTAGACCTAGTAATGGCAAGTCTTTTTGTTCCCTCATGAATTCTGTTAATCTCCATTGCCATCAGACTCTGTTTACCCTTGAAAATGGTTATAATGTTTTACAGCACTCCTGGTGTGCCCCTGGGCTCTTCTTTCTCTAATATTCTTTTTTTTTTTTTGGTTGACATGGTAGAGATTTACTTTCATATTTCTGTATTTCTAGAATTAGTACAGATATAGAAGAAAGGCAGAAAAGGAAGCGATAACACATTAACAAGGAGTTTCTGCCAAAGGTTGTTTGGTGCTGCAGCAAAGACCTTGCTTTCCACCTCTGCAAATTAGAGCTAAAATCCTAGTGTGGGTCACAACTGAACTGTGTTAGGCAGTTTATTTAACTCTCCAGATATCTGCTGATGACTTCCTGACTCAATTTAGGATGCTACAAATCAGCAGTTCGATTTGTCCCTTCCCAGGGAGTATCTACCTACACAGAGGGTAGATACCAGTCGACTGCTGCCAACTGATGAGCAAAGGCGAAGAATTTGATGTGACATCTCTGCCTTCCCAGGGGTGGCATCACTGAGGAGAAGGCACAAGTTGGTTTCTAACAAGTTCACAGCCCATGGAAAAGAGGCTGCGACCTTATGACGTGATGGCTACAATAAGGGTGGTGTTACCTGCACGTCTGAAAATTGTGGCTGTGTGTCTCCACTCCCTTTCTTTTGCACCAGGAGATGGGACTGGTCCCTCCTCTGTCACCTCCCCTCTGAGCACAGTTTTAAGTCAGACTGTCAGAGCGCAATGGCCGGTTAGACCTTCCCATCCTAAAGAGGCACTGTGCAATTTCATTACCCCCTGCAATGTCAAACCGCAGCTTGCTATCATCTATCCTTTTCCTCCTAGGACTGCCCAGCCCCTCCCTTACCAGTACCGCTAGAGCAAGCTTCCTAAGGTGAATTTACCACATTAAATTTGTCTGTGTTATCTGCACCGCCCTGGTGCCGATTCAGGCAAGAATGATGGATATGGTCCTAACCTGACAGAAATTAGGGAAGTTCACACTGTGTTTTAATAGCAAATGCAGTGATTTGACATTGAATAATGGAGCTGGTCAGGTTCTATTAGTGGCAGATTAGACCATAATTCAATCTCATACCTTGCTGTTTTAAGCCTTTCTCACAGACTATATTAAACCTGACCTGGGTCTGAAGAGGCAGAATGGAAGTGCTCTATCGTACATGGGGATGAATTACACCTCACAGGGACGAGAGGACAAAGCTGCGTTCGGACCCTGCGGGACCATGGTGGCACCAGCCCCGGCTGAACCTGGGACCTCCAACTCCAGTGCCCAAACTCACCCATCTGAGATACAGCCAGGCTGAAAAAACTTCTGAGTGGGCGTCACTATATAGGGCTGCACCTGCTGGAGAGGGGGCACAGACCCACACAGTTGGCATATTGGGGTGGAAGGAGTGAAATTGCATCACGGATAAGGGACACATATAGTTGGAGAGAGCAAGCTAAAGGAGGATCCAGTGGGTCCATCCCAGGAAGGGTACCAAGGGAGGGATGGAGACAATGGACAATTAAGTGTGCCTTGATGCAGGGTGCCATGCTGGATATTATCACTAAAGGAAAGCACCCCTGTGAAAGCTGGGGCTTCACACTGCTCCAGGGAGAATGCAAGAAATGAGGGAGAGTCTCAGGGCATGGAGAGGCAGAAAACCCATGCTTTTTTCAGTGGTGGGGAGGCAAGCAGATATTTCCATGGCATAGCTGAGCTCCCTAACACCTGATTGCCATCCCATACCTGGTTGTGATCTCATTTCCTCATGGATGTCTTCCTGTGGCTCTTGCTTGGTTCTGATCTCATTTCCCCATGGATGTGTTCCTGTGGTTCTCACTTACCTCATTCCTACAGCCTCTAGCCACGGAGTGTTTCCATCACCTTTTGAAGCTCAGGAGCTCCAGGCTTGTGCTTCAGACCTGCTTTCAGAGTTTTCTCACCCATGTACCTGGGTTTTGTTTACTGAATGAAAGTGTGATTGGATAGCTGGCATGGTGCTGTGTTTTCTGATTGAGAAGAGAATGCTGAATTACTTTAGCAATCATTTATTGAGTACCTAAGATACAGAAAACCTAACAGAGATAACAATGTCCTGGAGATTAAATTCTCCGTTAGAGAGATCTCACTTAGTAGTTAGGCTAGTAAATGTTTTCTCATCAGTTTTCCCTCAGCCTCCATCCCCCCCACGCTGCAAACTGACAGAGCGGGCAAGAGTTTTGCACATCCTTTCATCTTTACAAGACACAATAGACCACAAATAAAGCCATGAACATCATTGCCCTGTCTGCCCACTATGTAGAAAGCTCCCAAACACCAAGCCTCTCCCAACAGCCTCTGCTGGGCTTTTGCTGACTCTGGAGCTGGAGCAACTTTGGGTTGCTGGATGCCCAAGCTGGGGGAGTTTAGCAGCAGGCACAGGACATGGACCGTCACCTCAGATGAACACAGTCACAGGAACACGAAGGAGATGTTTCGCTTCTCTGCTACTTGTGTGACATCTGGCATCTCTCGTATCCTCTCTGACCTCCTCACCAGGAGCTCACAGGAGCATCCAAGGGAACACCTTTGAAATTCATTTGCTGAACACAATGGATTTAGAAAAGCATAGACATTGGAAACCAGTAGTATAGATAGATAGACATAGATGGTAGATAGATAGATATAGATATAGATATAGATATAGATATAGATATAGATATAGATATAGATATAGATATAGATATAGAGAAGCTGTCAGCAGGGTTTCTTTACAGTGAAACACAATTCTTGCCTTTTTTCACCTATTTACACCTTTGGGTTTTATATCTTCCAGCTCTTGCATGCAGCAGGCAGGCTCTTCCTTGCCACCTGGACAAAGTCGCCTTGAGACCACCAACACACAGAAACTGATGGCCTTGACAAAGAGCGTAAAGTCTGTTTGCCATGAGCCATCTCTCCCAGTTCGTGAGAGTTCCAGGACCCCAAGGGAATCCCCTGGAAGACACTGGCCCTGGCAGGAGACAGCAGCTGATCTTTCAGTACCTCTAAATGGGAAGAGGACCAGGACAGATGATCTGATGAGCTGGGAGGGCTGCTGAAACCCACCTGGGAAGCAGACCATCAGTGAGTTTAGTTGGAGGTCCAATGCTGGAAATGGTTGCAGCCCCTCATGGCAGTGAAAGGAGCAGCAGGCAACTGGAAGATGGGGATTTTCGCAGAGCAAACTGCCCCTGGGTGAGAGCAAAGGGATGTCTGACTTTCAAGAGAACTAATGAATATACTGGCAGCCTCCCCAAAGACAACAGGGGTGTTTGAAATCCACCCTAGGTAGCACCTGAGGCACTGGTTATCATCACATCTTATTTGTCTCTGTGTTTTGGGCTGCAAGGGCCAGGGATGCTTTCCTGTTTTCCAACCAGGACTCCTACTCTGTCCATGAACGTGTGAACCGTTCAACGCAGAGGCCAATGCTATTGATACAGGACACAGAAAGTGACCTCTGCTTCTGGGCCCCCAGGCAACCCTGGGCAAGCCTTTTTTTTTTCACCCGTGACCCTAATCTGCGCAAGGGAAGTGCCGCAGGCAGCACTTTGTGGAGCACTTTGACACGTGCCAATGACAAGCACGGTAGAAGGGCTGGCTCTTATGACTAATCTGGGAAAGCTTCCCCACACTGCAGCTCGTCAGCTTCTGCCTCCTAATTGAACCTCTCCTGGAGACTTTTCAGCACAACAGGCACGTGACCAGCACTTCAGTGTAATTTCTCACTTTATACAGATAGCAACACTAATGAAGGTGGGTCAGAGCCCTCATACAGCTCATGAAACATGGGCTTTCTCACCTGTACTTCATAACGGAGGCAGTTGTAACAATTGCACTTGTTTTAAGACCACATTATGGCTCTTACAACAGTGCATGCAGTCTTCCCTCCACAAGCTTCCTGGAGCAGAGTGAACGAATCCCCAGCCTCACACAGAGTACCAGAGGTTCTGCAGGTTTTTGCTTTGCCAAAAATGCTTCCAGTTCCCCCCGAGACAGCACCCTTTGAGAGCAGAAGATGCAAAGGTTGAAGAGAGCACCATCAGAACAGATGGTTCCCTCTGAGATGTCAGCATGGAGTACCTTTGGTAGGTGCATCACTTCAGGCTGAGCTCCCTTCCTCAGCAGAGTTTCGTGCTGAGACAGCCAAAGGCTGTAGGAACCAGCCCAGTATGAGAAGGCTGCTTTAGTGGTGCTTTCTTGGCTCTTAGGCAGCATCACCTGCCCTGGGAAACACCTACAATTGTATCTGCAAATCCATAGCCAGAAGCTTGTGTGGGTGCAGTCAGCAGACCAGTTGCCATCGGTGGCCAAAGAGCTACCACAATTCTAGCCACCCCATCCTGATGGATTTTTGCGAGTGGTGGGACCTCAAGATGGTCCCCTTGGGTGAGACCACTGCCCATCACTCCCTGAATACCCTTCCAAAGCCTTGTCACCTTCAGGATGCAGTTAGGGGATCCCTGGGCCTGTTGGGGATGACAATGCTGCTTCTACCAAGGTGGTGCTCATAAGGCATGTGCCAAATTAACTCAGCAGTGGCACTAACCACGCCTGATGTGGGCATGTAACCTTGCCTGTAAATAACAGCGTGCGGAGGCAGAAGCTGGAATTACATCCCTCCAGACAGCCATTCTGTAAGGGAGAGAATAGGACATGCTTGATGCAATGCTATGCATTAAAAAGCACTTACGCTGCTAAAACCAGCATTAGAATAGCACATAAACATTGCTGTCGTGATCTCAATGGGACTCTGGAGTCCAAATGGGAGCTCTGGCAGCCTCTGGGAGCCCCCAAAGGTAGGAAGTGGGAAAAAAGGGGAAAAAAAAAAAAAGCCATGTGTTATATTGATATGCCTCTGACATATATAAACTCATGCTGATGCACCCATGCAGCTTGCATGAAAACAACGGGCAAGCGTGCAGCAACCAGAGGGACCAACTAACACCGCAGCAGCTCCCAAGAGATCAAACCTGGGGCAACACGGCACTCCTCATGCTTCCTCCTAACCAGACACTGCCTGAAGGGTACAAATCCAGTTGAGACCTGAGCCTTCCCAAAGCCCAGTAAGAGGCAGCTCTTTGCATTGTGCTTTCGTAGTTCTTTTAGCAGCATCTCCAGCCCCATCCTCTCCAGTAGCACTTGTTGCCTCAGGGACCTGGGAAAACATGGAAGACATGAAAAATACATTCCTAATCCCAGCATAAGACTGTCCAAAAGGCTGGTGTGGAGAGAATCAGTGATGACATCAGGGTAAAGTTAAGCATTTGCAATGGCAACCTCAGGGAGGGCAACAGGCATGGAAGGAATTTTTTGGCAGCCCCGATCAGAAACTGTAATGTCTTCACCAAGAGTGTTGTAATTTAAACTTTCCATGAGCCAGCAATGTGCCCTTGTCGCCAAGAGGGCCAATGGGATCCTGGGCTGCGTAGGGAAGAGTGTGGCTAGTAGGTCGAGGGAGGTCATTCTCCCCCTCTACTCTACACTGGTGAGGACACAACTGGAATATCGCATCCAGTTCTGGGCTCCCCAGTTCAAGAGAGACAGGGAACTGCTGGAGAGAGTCCAGCGTAGGGCAACAAAGATGATGGAGGGATTGGAGCATCTCCCTGATGAGGAAAGGCTGAGAGAGCTGGGACTCTTTAGCCTGGAGAAGAGAAGGCTGAGGGGAGACCTTATCAATGCTTCCAAGTATCTCAAGGGTGGGTTGAAGGAGGATGGAGCCGGACTCTTTTCAGTGGTTCCCAGTGACAGGATGAGGGGCAACGGGCACAAGCTGGAACATGGGAAGTTCCATTCAAATATGAGGAAAAACTTCTTTCCGGTGAGGGTGCCAGAGCCCTGGAACAGGCTGCCCAGGGAGGGTGTGGAGTCCCCTTCTCTGGAGATCTTCAAGACCCGCCTGGATGCAGTCCTGAGTGATGTGCTCTGGGCAATCCTGCTTCAGCAGGGGAGTTGGACGAGATGATCTCTAGAGGTCCCTTCCAACTCTGACAATTCCGTGATTCCATAATTTATGCTGCTATTTCCCCATCTTTGCAGCAAATACAGGAGTGTTGTAGTGTAGTGTGTGTTAGCAGGGGACGACTTTAGAGCTAGGAAAGAGCAGGAGATGAAATCTAAACTTCCTGCTGCTGCCTTCTTCAAGTCTCTGTTGTATGTCTAAGTTCACTGGAAAGAAAAAGGAAAACAAGGACTGGAGGGATACCACCTAGTGGGTTGGGATTGGGAGGAGTGGGCTGGAAAAAAAAAATCAGAACTAGGCTTCAAACATCAACCTTTCAAATGCAAGCTTTGCCTGCTGCAGAACTGTGCCCTCACACCGCTTACTCGTGGATTTAGTTTGAGTTTCACCTTGTAGTTAATTCACCACATGTTGCTGGTTATGGGCAAGCATGGTCTGTGTGGCTTCTTGCCCCTCAAACCAGGAGCCTTTCTGAGCGAGCACAGCCGGCAGCCCCAACACACTCCTCCAGTGTGAGCAGGCAGCACTGGCATCCTTGCAGTTCTTTGAAACTGATGGAAACTTAACAAAAGTTGAGGTTTTTAATAAAAATGTGTTTGTTATGCAAAAAGCTGGTTTTTTCCCCACATGAAAATGTTCATGTTTTTCCTGTGTGATTTTGCTAGTCATAAGCAAAGAACAAATGACTTCAAGGAGAGCATGGTGGCTTGAGAAAGAAGGAAGATCTCATGAGCTCCAGGTCCATGTGGCCGCTCAGAGGTGGGTGGTGACATTAAATGAGCTTATAACCTCACGAGGAGTGAGCCAGGAATTTAAACCAGTCCTGACATTTCTTGTCTGCCTATATAGAGCTTAATTGTCATGATATTCTTTACCTGCAAGCTCAGGGACAGATCTAAATACCACTGGTTAAGAGCTGGCATGACTGTGGTAAACACAAGATGCTGAGCTGGGACTGGAGCAAGGTGGAGAGGTGTCAGTTCACCCAACAGAGAGCATTTTCCTTTTTTTTTTTCCATGATTCCTGCAGAGGATGGTCTATCCACCCATATCCCCACTCAGCTCCTATCTGCTTGCAGCCTCATCTGGGCCGTGCTTGCTCTATCTCCTTGTCTCCTCACCACCCCTGTGCACATCTATAGTCACCGGCCAATTCCCCTGCCGCTCCTGGGGGACTCCGAGAGCCGTTGGTCCCACATGGCTGACTCACAGTGGTTTGATGCCAGCAGCTCCCATGCTCCAGCTTTTGTTACAGTAAACGGTACCTGGAAATACATGCTCCTTAAAGGACTTCAATAATCTCTGGCTCCATCACTGTGGTGAAAATACACCGACTTGCAAAAGGGGGAGCAACCCCCCGCTTCTTTCCACCTCTGCTCCAGGGTTGAAAAGGGTCACCTCTGGAAATGCTCACACTCTAGGAGCCAGAAGACCTTAAAAACAAGGAGAAGAAGTGACAGATTTACCAGTCAGCACAACAAACACATCAGGGGACACACACTCGAGCATCCCTGAGCCGTACTGGTGCTGCAAAAGGAAGTGCCAGCAGTGCAGAACAGGCTTGTACACACTTTCCTGGCATCTCTGCAACACAACTCTCCCATCTGTAAAATGGGAACAATGACACCATCCCCACAGCTGTATGACATGAAATGTGCAAAGGGAATAATTATAAATTTGGTGAAAATGAGGCATTTAGTATCCAGGGTCAGTCCTATGTATTAGCAAAGTCCGTAAATCCCCAAAAGATTGAAGGTTTGACAATATCAAAAGGTTGCTGAGAAATAACCTACTCTTCTGCTTCAAGGTTCATACTCAAGAGATTGCTTTCCCTGGCTGCAGAGACAATATTTCATTGAGCAGGGATATCTGGAGTGAGTCCTCTTGGGACTTGCATTGAGAAAAAAAAAAAAAAAATCATATTCAGTGCACTGAAGCATTTTATAACTGAGCTTCAGTGAAAGTCAATACGAACCATTTACTCAGAAACAGGAGTACTCAACGTGCACGTGCACAGTGCAGGCCAGCTGTGCAGAGCCCGGAGGTGACGTATACTGATGTTAACTAATCCAAAGACCTCTGCACCCCTTATCATGCAGCAAATAAAAGACTCTGAAGAGGGTTCTGATTTTAAACTCAATTACTCCAAGTTGAAGGCAACGACAGCAATTCTTATTCTCACTGTAGAAAAGAAAAATTAAATCTATAGGATGTTATTAAAATAGCCTGCACGTTGCACCAACCATTCAGAAGCAGAAACCATCCTCTTGACTGCAAAATCTTTCCTGTGCCAATTAGATTCCCCCACTGAAACACTGCAGGGAAAACCTCTCTCCTACAAACGTTCAAGCCAACTGTCCTCACGACTGCAAACGCAAATCTTTTGCCTGAGCCCTTCTCTCTTTCCTCCTGCTAGCACATCTTCTGAGGAGCTCTGCACCATCCTGCCTGGCTAAAAAAAAATCGCCTATGGGGAATAGTTACATAATGCCATCAAGCAAACCTTGTGTAGTCAGAGGGGAGGATTCACGGCACCAAATCTGAAGCCTCAAATAGCAGCACAATTATACTCTTTACTGGTGCAGCTCCAGGAGTACCCAGACAAACCATGGGCAAGCGCAGAATAATTTTATCCTGATATGCCTGTCTAACCAGCAGATAGCTCTTCAGTAGAGTTCTCCCTCCCTTGTTAATTTAACGCTTGATATATAGGAAAATTTAGAATTAAAATGTACCCAGCTGCTTCCTTCACTCCTGATTCCATTTAAAAATATCCCACATCTCCCCACAAAATGAGCTGAACTGTTTGAGGTGCTTAAGAGCCTGTATTTTATTTCTAGATAAGCCTGTGTGATATAGGATCCTAAACCCCAACGAAGGTCAGGTTTGCACAGCTCTGACCACAGCACCCATCACATTCAAATGCCAGCCCCAGCGTGGGAGGAGAGGCAGGTCTCTGCCACTTTGGGTGGACAAGCTCTTGAAAGACCACAAGGACGTGGGCATGGGAAAGACAAGCAGCAAGGTAGGGCTGGTTTTCAAAGAAAAAATAGCTAGTCAGGTTTAGCAGCTGACTTCCTGGAGACTTTAGGCAGGGCAAGTTACACAAGAGGTGTGCTGCCCCTCCAGCCATGGGGGCAATGAGGAAAGGAAACCAGATGCTTGCTTAAGACATTGAGAGCCTTTCTTCCGCTTCTCTGAGGCTCTCCAAGCAGCAGCCGTGCACACGTGATGGCATGGACAAGATGCCTGAAGAAGCAAAGGCAGTTCTGAGGCTCTATTGCATGCACCTGCAAGAGGGGAAGGCAAGGACTACACTGGACCCTTGTTAATCCAAGTAGCTGGAGACCATGGGGACCTCATGAACAAGTGCAAGTTTGCACATCTGCGACGTGGTAGTGACGCTCCTGAGCCCATATGCTTCAGAGGCACTTCTGAGTTTTCTTATTAAAAAATGGATTCTTGGGCTGGAGACAAAACAAAAGAAACACTCAGTTTAAAGCATTACGCAAGAGCCACAGAAGTGGCCACAGGTCAATGTTAGTTAGCTGTGCTGTCAGAGAAATGATTTCTGGAATACTTATGTCCCTCTCCACTGCTTTGTTTTTCCCATGGCCTAAAACGGATGGAGATGTTTCAGCTTGGAGAGCGTGTAGCAGAGACGGTGCATGAGGAATGAAATCCAGCCTTTTGAAAACTAATGGAGCTACAGCTTTGCCAGCAAGAAAATGTGTTATCTGCACTCATCGGGAGGGGAGGCAAGAGAGAAGGGAATATGAAAAGAGGGGGGAAAGAAGTAGTGAGAAAAGTCTGGGTTTAATCCAGAGGAGTTGAGTGCAGAGGATGGACTCATGAGCAGAGGTCTTCTGCCTGTCCTGACCCAAACACGGGGTAGACAGGACGAGGCAGGCAGATGTGGAGGTTTGACTGGTTTTCCAGGACAGCAGGAGAGTGAAAGCTATGCAGAAAGATGTCACTTAGTGCCTGCAAATGAATGAAGGAGATCACAGGAAAGGTGATATCCTGGGAGAGGTGTGGAAGGACAATGATTAGAGAATGCTGTATTGTCAAAACCTTGCATTTCAAAAAGGAAGGGCCAGTTATAAGTCTAGGTTGGGAAGACAAAAAATAATGTTGGGACAGATATGTAAAAATTCTGTGTCAATCAAGTAACCAGTTGATTAATTGATCAAGCTATTGATCAATAGAAGAGACAGAACGACTGTGCTGAGGACGGGCAAAGAGGAAGATGGTAAAAAGGAAGGGATAAAGGCTAGGAGAAACCACTTTAAGAAATGTCCAAACAGTATACAATGCCTCCTCTCAAATAAGCAGTGATACCTTCAAATCTTGCAGCATTGCCTAATCATTCCAGGGATGAACCCACAGCCACCACTTGCTCTGGGAAGTACTGACTTGCCCATGAAGCACCCATCTTTAAGAGCACTGAAAGTTTTCTGTATTTGTGGGGCAGACCTGAGCCCTCAGTTGGAGGAGAGTGATGGTGTGTGCCTTGAGAAGGAGAAAAGCTGGTACAGCTACAATAATTTGTTATTTGGCAATCTCAATCTGACCAAGTATTTCTTTCTCTGCAAAGGTAAATGAAGAGGTCTGTGGATACCGATGTCAAAGCACCATGGGAGCCAGCCATGGAGTCAGGCATGGCATCACGTTGATGAAGGAGGAACAAGGACCAGGTCCGGGTCCTGGTAGTGTGGGTCCTGCCTCTGTCACACCCATCACAGGGCGTTGGTGGCTCCCCAAGTGTCACAGCAAGGGTGGACAGGGCTGAAGTGGTCTACAGCAGCCTGTGACATGGGAAGGAGGAACAGAAGGAAACCTAAGTTGACACTGGAGTGTAGTGCCAAGTGATCATCACAAGGGCAAGCAATTAATGATAAAAGCCAAATCTACCCTTGTTTCCTATTGCAAGCACAAAATGAGGCCAAGTGGTTAAACTCTGCTGTCCTGTCTGCATAACACTGAACACTACTCCATCAGAAATTAAACACCTGGGAAGAAAGTCCCATGTTTGCCCTGCTCAAAGTCCAAACTGGTTGATGCTCAAAGCTGGTGTAACTGGTCTGCAGGAGTGGCTGCCCAAGGTGCGCTCGCAGGGTATCCAAAGCCTTCAGTAGAGGTGTGTGTGTCCCCGAGATGATGGACCACTAGGGTTGGTGGCTCTCCGACTGCCTCCAGCCCCACTCCGGTCTCTCTGAAGGGTCTCAGGGAGCTTGGGGTTCCTCCGACTCTGTTCCCGTTCATACTGGTACAGGGGAGCCTCCAGTCTCCCTTCAAATATCCGATACCACAACAAGACCAGGCTCACAGTTCCAAAGTAAAGCAAGGAGATTCACAAAATAAGCCTGCATATTTGTAAATACACCCGTTCCCTCCCTGCACAGCGGGAAGAGACACACTCCAGTTAAAAAAACAGACCCTCAAAAGATCTAACCTTTCAGTAGTGACACACCACCAAAGGTCCAACCTGCCCATAATCAACACACTGCTTCCAACAAGCTCTCCTTGCAAAACCAGCATGTCCTCAACTTCCTCAGCTCTTCCTTACAATTCAAATTCGGCAGCTTCAAGGAGTATTTTCTCTGTCTCGGGGAAGGTGTATTTCTTCCTTTCTTTTTCTTCCTTCTCCCTTTTTTGCTATGTTATAGCATCCAGCAGGTTTTGCTGGTATGGATATGGAAAGGGGGTTACCATTTCTGGGTGAAGAGGGTAAGCAAATAGGAACCTGTGTTACGCTATCAAGACAGGGATGATTAATTTGTAGTTAACATCCATTTACTTCATTATCCCTTTATCGAAGCTTGACAAATGTGGAAACAACAATGAAAAGCAGAAATTAATAGGAGTATTAGCACTGAATGCAACCTACTATAGATTTAATCCCTACAAAAGAGCATACAGATGTGTTAGATCTTCTTTCTTTGTAATGACCTTTTATCCACCTTCCTGTCCTTGGGCATAAATCTATTTAAATTTAAAGAGAGCTATTTATATACACACACGTGTGTCTGTGTGTGTGTCTATACATATGCATGCGTATGTGTAGAACAGAAGGTTTTCTCATCAGTTATCAATTAAGGCTGAGAAAACCACTTTGACTAAACTAAAGCAGGTGTACAGTTTGACCTTCTGGACAGTTTCTCTCCAGGCAGCAGCTGCTCCCAATATCCCAGCAAGGGAGGTGACCCCATGGGGTCCTGTCCCCACTTGGCCCCGTGCTGAAGGGGATGGGTCCATGCAGGATGAGAGGTGAGGAGCATCTAGCCATTGCCCTGTTCCCAAAGGAGAAAGGGTCAGGGCACCTCTGCTCCCATGCTTTCATTCCTTGTTGGTGCTCCCACCCCCCTGGGGTGCCCACACTAATTTGCACCTCCTCTTCATGCTTTTTTATGCGTCTGCTTTGGCTTGGAAGGCGCTTTTCACAAGAGCTTCACGGAGATCTTGCGCAGAACGGAGGGGCTGCGTTTGAGTGGAAAGCGGATGCTTCCCACTTTTGTGTAGGAATCTCCTCCAGCCCTGCAGCTATTTGAACATGAATGTGTGGGCTGTGAGGCCAAGAGCTGGCCAGAAAATTGTGTTAAAGCATGTTCATGCCAAACCTCTGCAGTACCTCAAGTCAGACTGGGTTGCAGCAACGGGGTGAAAATCCATAGTGGGGAGTTGTCCAGACTCCTTCATATCCTCCAGACAAAACTGAGGACCTGTAAGGAAAAGGGGAATTTCATTCATTGCTGCTTTCCTCACTGAAATCCTCTTGAAAGAAGAAACTCTATTAAAAGAGCTACTCATCTACCCTTCAAGGTGACCTGCAAATGAAGAAAAATGGGTTTGTGGCCTTATTTTTGGCTTTGTTACGAAGGCCTGAAAAGTTGGCAGGGATTTGAAGCAACGCTGGGAATTATTATTATTTTTTTCCCTATTTTTCTGTTGTGGGGTTGGTTGTTTTTTTTTTCCCTGGTAGAAATTTAATTCTTGTCTTCCCTGGCACTTTACAGCCAACGAGAGAACAAGTGAAATCAAACAATAAAAATGGGGGACTGAGCCTGGTACATCGGAGAGAAAGACACATAGTCACACCACCTCTTGGTTTGCCTTCAAAGGAGGAGAGGGAATACTTTTGGCTGCAGGGGGTTTTATTTCCAGATGAGGAGAAAAAACAGAGGCTTTTGTTAGCCTCTGTTTCACCTACTGATCTAAGGAGATCTTGGGTGAAAGTAAATCTCTGATAAAGATCTAATTCCCTTTCTCCTTTCACTGCCTGGTAGGGGAGTTCCCACATAAGTAAGGCTGGATGGAGAAGAAGGAGAGGGGGAAGAACCCGTGTCTGTGTCAGGAAACAAAATGACTCACACTAACAGCTCACAGGGAAAGGAGAAGGCAAACATTAAAAAAGCCTACATGGAAATTTGGAGAAATTATGAACAATTAAATACCAGCTCTAAATCAGAGATCTCCTACCTTGCCAATAGAAAAAAACAATGAAGAAAGACTGGATGTGATAATACAGCTACAGCTAAAAGATAAAACAGGAAAAATAACACTCAGGCAAGTAGGGAGGAACTACGTTCCAGTCCTCCTTCGTACCAGGTTTGTAAAGCTTTGCTGGGGCAGGAGACACTGGCCCATGAGCCCACAGCCGCAGAGCACATCACTGACAGGAGATACAAGGCCCGGGTCACCCTTTGGTGACGCGGAGTTCATCACCATCAGTGATGGACATGGCCCTCTTTGCCACCTGGGTGGCCTCAGAGATGGCAGCCCCTGGGGATGTCCTCACCCTCTCGTGCTGCCTCCCCATCCCGGCACTGTCCCAGCACGAGCAGTGCCGGTGCCACCGTGCCAGCTGCCTCACAGGTGACAAGTGGCAGCGACGTGCTTTCTGCCTTGTGCACTTGTTTCAAAGGCAAAAGAGCCGAAAGCATTTGAGCCATCAGCGAGCTGACCCTGCTCTACTGGGAGGCCCAAAAGGTTTCACCGTTGTCCTCCGCAGGGAGGGTCTGGGCTATGGTGGCACTCCACCAGTGCCACCCTCCAGGAGAGAGGACATCAGCTAGAGCAGCTCCAAAAACCTCTTTAGGTTGCCCTCAACCTGCTTTCCCCTACACACACAGCCACAACGCAAGAGCCTGCTCTGCACTTTGCTGGGAATGGAGATACCTGATTTTCCACAGGCCAAAAATTCCTTGTGGGGTAAGAGAGATGGGCCACTAAGCCTGTCACCGGGCGAGAAACTTGGACTGCGATAGTCTAAAGGTCTGTCCACAGTTGTAGGAGAAAGAAACGAACAAACAAATCTGCTTCAACTGAATTTCATTTCTATTTTCCACTTTTTAATTATTGCTGTTGGAAGAATGTGTCCGTCATCTCTAACTCCAAAAGCCCTCACTTATTTTCATGCCAATTTGATGACATTCTCCACAAATCTAAACTTTTCCTGCTGTAAGCCAGCAGGAAGGATCCTGGGCTGAAACTCTAGACAACCAGTGACAGCAAAAGGCAGGACCTCGGCACCCCCAGGGTTTTCTAACAAGGGTCCGCTCTGCTGTGTGGTCAGATCTTCTCAAGCTTTGTCCCTCTCTGTGCAGCCTGGGAAATGTGAGGATGCAAAATAATCACGGAAGCGGCTCATGGGATGGGAGCCTGAGGAAGAAGCGTTCAGGGGAGCATCGAGCTGTTCCCCACCGACCCCCTGACTCCGCAGTTTGCTGTGTGGCTCTGCCTCATTCTACACAGACATCATTTGTAAAATAAAAAAAAAAAAAAAAAAAAGAAAGAAAAAGTGATTTACTTACTGAATCCGGCTGGCGATGTTACTCAGAAGTTCCCTGAGCACAACTGAGGAGTCGGGCGACACGGCTCAGCAAAGAGCTCGGGAGCAGCTGAACCCCATTTCTCCACGGCCCGGGAGTTTGGATGCCATCCAGGATAACAAAAAAACAAATTAAGCAGCACCCTGAAAATTACTCAAACGGGTCATTTAGGCAAAAGTGTGGGACGGCAGGGCTTGCTCCAAAACGGTGAGGTTAGAAAGGTTATTACGAGCAGGCAGGATGCGACCACGTTTGATTTCCAGCAGAAGGGAGGTTGTGCGTCCCCGACGGGTCAATGGGAAGGGAAGCTAGGCTGAGCCTCCTCTGGGGACCTTCTCCGTTGAGAACCACGGCAGCGGGGAGATCCTCCAAAAGGTGCAAGTCCCAAATCAAAGTCAAGCCACTATTAAAGGAAAGACATTAGCAAGATCTAAAACTGTGCTATCCTGAGGTATTAAGATGTTGGAACTAAACCTGCCTTATTCCCGCTAGTGGTTGCATTTTAAGCAAACCTTTTAAAAGGATTATCTTCAGGAACTCTCTTTCAACAGCCTTTCCTTTAAGAGTCCTTCATGGTGATACTCCTATTAATTATGCTATGTGATATGATTATGTATTTATTCAGGTATGGGTAGGAAATGTGAAGCAGGACTAACATTTGCAGGTGCCACTTACAATATGGAGCCTGGTAACTCCAGCCTTTGATCCGGTTCGTGGTTGTGTGTGTGGGGGGGGGATCTGCGCAGGGCAGGCACCATCCACGAGGTAGCTGGTATCTACGTTGTCGCCAGGTTGTTTGATCTCGGGGTGACTGGCTGGGCTCCTTATTTACACATGGATTCTTTTGCAAAGACTGGCGAGGACCCCCCAAGCGCTGGCTGAGGCAGCCGTGAGAAGAATTAGATGCAGATCTATATCCAATATCTAGCTGAAGATAAAGACGTATATTTATATCCCTATATATAGGTATTTCCACTCTCTATTTACCTGTTTTTAACAACAAAAAGGCAACTTCTCACACAGCTTTCGCTACTACGGTTAGACGGGAAGAAGAAGTTATTGCGCATCCCTCCGCTTCCAGCCCCTGCGAAGGTCTCTGGGAAATGACGGATGGTTTTGCAGCCTCCCTCTTTGGCCGCGAGGTCTCATCCTCCTTGTAACGAGTAAGGGCCATCACGCCGAGGGCACGGGAAGGAATAAGTCACCTCCGGCCAGGTACGGCCCCAGCTAACACCCAGCGAGCGGCAGCCACAGGGAAGAGCTCAGCCAGGGCAGATTTGGTTTAATACCTGAAGGTGTTACCGGCAGTGAGAGAGGTTTGGTCTCTAGTCCCTGCTCCTACAAAGGAAATTGCAGCGCAGGTTGGGGGAACATCCTAAACGTGAAAAAACAAATCCAGATGTGGCCCTTAGGTTTGGAAGGTCTGAGGCCGGTGGGCTGATTCGTGCCCGTCGGTAGCCCTCTCTCTCTGCATGTGCGTAGAGGAGCGAGCGTCAGCATGCACACACAAATACGAGCCCCTACCATATACCATCATATGTCCCTCAACGTCCACAACAGGCGTGGGTCAAGAATTTTAAGGAAATATCTCACGTTTAAATACAAACACTCTGCTCCAATTCAGAGAGACGCTGCCTTTGCGTGTACATGTGCGTGGGCACCATATATATTGTGCATATCTACAGCATACGCAGGCTGGATGTATGTTTAAATCTGTGTCCGTGCACTCACGATATATGAATGCTGTAAATATCTGTACAATATGCGTATATTTTATTTTATAGGCACGCACATAGGGAGAGAATGAACTGTTTGTATAACATAAGCATAGAGACACGGTACATACATGTCGAGCATACAAACTCCGCTATATATATATATATATATAATATGTACACATGTAGACGCATATATAACATCTATATTGCATATATTATTTAAAGATATACACAGACATTTTTTCCAAACTAAAACATTTTCTTTTTCATATTGCTAATTTACTCAAAGTCTGTAACATGAAACAGGAGCTGAGGGAGGAGAAGGGAAACTTTGCTGTACCTACTTCAGCTGAATCTCTTATTATTTCTTTTTTTTTTAAGGAAACTTCATTGTATATTCTAGAAAAGTATATTGGTGGGGTAGGTTTACCAGAGGCAGAGAGAATGTGCAGGGAGTGAGAAAGTGAATTGATGGATGGATGGTTAAATGAATATAAATGAACTGATACCTTTACAGGAAAATAACATTTCTTTTCTTTTTTTTATTCTATAGATCAGTGGGTTTTGTATCTGTAATTCTTTCATATCAGCAAAGAGGAAATAAACTCCCATGTAAATCATTTTCCCCCCATCTGGAAGCATATTAAAAGCATGCCATTTTTTTTTCTTTTAAGCAGAGCCTTTTTTCCCCCTATTTGCTTATCGGTTCATCCACCATTACATTTTAAATGAAATTGCAAGACCCCCCTCCCCCCCCCCTCCCCCAAATTCCGGGCTGATGTCGGAAAGAGGGAATCAGCCTCTCCCATGCTTTAGAATAACTGACCTAGATTCAATTACAGATAGACCCGGCGGAGAGGACGGCACCTCGCTGCCTTCTCAGGGGTCTCTTCAAAAAAAAAAAAAAAAAAAAAAGAAAGAAAGAAAAAAAAAAAAGAAAAAAATAAAAAAAAAAATAAAAAAATAAAGTACCCCCCTAAAAAAGGAGGTGGGGGGGAGAGGAGAGAGGCGCAGATAAACCCAGGGCTCCCGCCGACATCACCTGCCGGCTGCAGAGCCCGGGCATCCCCGGCCGCGCTGCTCCGGACAGAGCCCCGGCTCCGCCGCAGCGCCCGCCCCGACGGCGCGGCCCCGGCCCGCTGTCCCGGCGGCGGGGACGGGGCTGCTCAGCCTCCCCCCGGCTCCCGGGTGTGGGTTTTTTTTGAGGGGGGGGATCGCTTCGGAAAGCACAGTTTTGAGGGGGAAGGGGAGAGCCTCCCGGTTCTCACCGGTTTGGGAGCGGGGGGACATCCCGGGAGGAGCGGGGACCGTCGCGGCGCGGCTCTCCCTCCCTCTCCGCGGGACCGGGATGGTGTCGGGGGGGTCCCATCCAGCCCCCTCCACCCCCACCCCGGCCCCGGGAAGGGAGGAGAGGGGAGGCTCGGGGCCCGCAAGGCGGCTTGTTTCATTTCAAAGTGGGACCGGGGCCGCTCTAGGACGCGCCGCTCGCAAATATAATCTTCATATTCAGTTCAATGGAGTCTCCTTATAATTTACAGCAGGGAGATAAGGCTGGAGGATGCAATGAAAAAAAAATCTGAAGCCATCCTCTCCTCCCCCTGTACTGCGCTGCACCTTGGGCAGCGGAGCAGAATCCAGAATCTCAACTTCTCCCGACATATGTTTCCAGCAGATAAGTAAACAATCTGGACGTGAAATGAAAATTTTAATTAATGCAGTAATGCTATTACACCTCAAGTGTGCAAATCCCATTGCCTTGCACTGTGACAATGGGTGGGGAGGAGGAAAGAAAGCAGACAGACAACAAACCACAAGCAAATTCTAATCTGGGTTTTGCTTTTCACCCGGCTCCAATTGTTTTCATAGTTTGTTTCCTTTGAATTAATCTCATCCTTATATTTCAATAATTACCAGCTACTCATCTCTTCCCCTCTTTCTCTCACACACTCAAAGAGCCGGCTCCCTCTCCCTCGCTCTCCTTTTTCAAATTGGGATCAACCTGTGCTTAATTTCTGGGCTTTTACGCGTACACAGGTTGGCTTGTTGCAGTGGGGACCTGCACAGACCCTGCACGTTATTTCTTGTTTAGCTTTCCCAACGCGGCGCGTTCAGTAATAATGAAGTATTTTGCCCTAATAAAAAGGGAAGGAAAAAAAAATGTATAATAATAATAATAATAACAATAAAGGCTGAGTTGTCCCTTTGATGTCGGTATAAAACACCCCAACTGGAACAGAGGCGTGTGAAGGGAAAAAGCGAGACGGGGGAAGCAAATTAAGGACTGAAGGGAAAAAAAAAAAAAAAAGATAAAATAAAATAAAATAAAAAAGGTAAATTACAGACACATCAAAAGCCCCGGCAGTGGCAGAGGCTGCCTGGCTCCGGAGTGAAGAGCAGCGCGGAAAATACAGCCCGCGTTCCCCCCGCGGTGCCGGGTCCCTCCTGCCCTCCCCGGCCCGCAGCCTCCGCGGGGCAGAGGGGAGAGGACGCAGCGGCGGCTTGGGCTGGATTTAGCTCAATAATTTAATTTTTAAGCATTTTTAATGGTCTTTTATATATATATATGTATATTTTTTAAGGGAGGCAGTGAGCACGCTGCGGCCGGGGGGACCCTCCTGCCCGCGGGACCTGTTCTCACCTGCCCGCCCCCAAGCCGGCCCGCGGAAGCCGAAGCAGCCGCGGAACGCGGAGCCGGCGCGGCCGGAGCGCCACGCGTGTCCCCCGTGGGTCCCCGGCCCGGTCCGGCCGGTCGGGGCTGCTGAGAGCGGAGAAGGAGGAGGAGGAGGAGGATGTGTTTCTGATCCCCGCTTACTTTAAACACTACAATCAAGGAATGTAGCCAGGAGGTCGGGCCTGGAATAAAACCGTAAAATCAGAATTGCAATCTTTTTGATGTTTCAAAGTCTCTTTGAATGCCTTTGATACACTCAATAGCAAATTTACTGGGCTATTATCACTAATAAGCAGAAATAAGTAATATCTCTCAGAGACTTCTATGGGCTTAATGTGTCCTTTAAAATAAAGTTTTTGAACATCACATAATTCCCCTTCTGTCTTTGTCTCTCCTGCAGCAGAGCTCCCTGGCGATCGTACGGCTACACCTGGGCGCCAGCGAGGGCTCTCCCAGTTCCTTCTGCCCCCCGACTTCTTTCCTCTTTTTCTCTTATTTGTGGTTTTGTTTAAAGGAAGGTCGGGCTGGATGCTTTAAAGTCTCTAGGTGGTCCTGCGGGCAGCACCGAGCCGAAACAGAGCCATTTCCCGAGCGAAGGTGGGGAGCGAGAGGAAGAGGAAGAGGAAGAGGAAGAGGAAGAGGAAGAGGAAGAGGAGAGGAGAGGAGAGGAGAGGAGAGGAGAGGAGAGGAGAGGAGAGGAGAGGAGAGAAGAGAAGAGAAGAGAAGAGAAGAGAAGAGAAGAGAAGAGAAGAGAAGAGAAGAGAAGAGAAGAGAAGAGAAGAGAAGAGAAGAGAAGAGAAGAGAAGAGAAGAGAAGAGAGAAAGAAAAGAAAAGAAAAGAAAAGAAAAGAAAAGAAAAGAAAAGAAAAGAAAAGAAAAGAAAAGAAAAGAAAAGAAAAGAAAAGAAAAGAAAAGAAAAGAAAAGAAAAGAAAAGAAAAGAAAAGAAAAGAAAAGAAAAGAAAAGAAAAGAAAAGAAAAGAAGAAAAGGAAAAGAGAAAAGGGAACGCGGAGCTGCGCGGGGGAGCAGGCCGGCGGCCATGAGCGGCTCCGACCCGGCTCCGCGCTGCGCCGGTCCCCGCTCAGCCCCCTTCGGCTCTGCGCTGCGCGGGGCTGCGCGGGCGCGGGCGAGGCTCCGCGGCGCAGCCCGGCCCGGGACAGCGCCCGGCCGCGCACCCAAGGCGTGGTGCGCATAACCCCGCGGCCTTTGTTTAATGATTTTATTGAAAGAAGGAGACAGTTGTGGGGAAACAGGTTTGACAAGGAGCTGCATTTCCCCCTCGAGGGAATAGCTTTTTCCCCCTCTCTCTCTCCCCCCCTTTCTTTCTGTTTTTGGTTTCCCTTTGACATCAAAGGCAGCAATCGGTTCATTGCAGTGTCAAGATCATTATTTAATTTATTTATCTCCACGAGTTAAATAGCTACACACCTGCAGACGGGCGAGAGAGTTGGAGGGATGATGCGGCGGGGGGAATGGAAAGGAAGGAGGCGGCGAGCGGAGGCTGTGGAGGGGAGGCTGGAGGGGCCAGCGGGCAGGAGAGGGACGGCGAGAGAGCGGGGAAAAGAGAAGGAGAAGCAGGAATAGAGAAGCGAGAAAAGAGAGGAAGAAAGAGAAAGAGAGAAGGGGAAAGAGAACAGGAACGGAAGGAGAGAAGGAAACAGAGAGGAGGGAGAAAATGATAGAGGGAGAGAGACGGAGAAAGGAAGAGAGAGAAAAAATAGACGAAGACAAGGAAGGAAGAAAGGAAGAAACAAGGAAAGAAAGAAGGAAGGAAAGAAAGAATGAAGGAGAGAAAGAAGGAGAGAAAGAAAGAAAAAGAGAGAAAGAGAGAAAGAAAGAGAGAAAGAAAGAAAGAGAGAAAGAAAGAAAGAAAGAAAGAAAGAAAGAGAGAAAGAAAGAGAGAAAGAAAGAAAGAACGAAAGAAAGAACGAAAGAAAGGGAAAGGAGGAAAGAAAAGAGGAAAGAAGGAAGAGGAAAGAAAAAGAAAAAAAAAAAAAAAGAAAAGGAGGAAAGTAGGAAGGAAAGAGCCTCGCTAAAGTTTCCAGCCCTGCCGCTTCGCCCACCTCACCTCGATTTTGCCCCGAGCACCCCGGCCCCCACCGAGCCCCTTACTCCCCGCAGCCGCCTGGGAGAAGAGCCCCGACGTGCGCCCCCCGGCCCGGCCCGGCTGGCTCGGGGGGTGCGGAGGGTCCCACCAAAGCTCGGCTGCGGTGGGGAGCAGGGGAGGGACGGGGGACAGGGACACCCTGCCCCCTTCTCCGGCGGGGCCCGGCGCTTCCCCCCCCCCCCCGCCGCCCCTTCCTTCGCTCTCCCTCCGACCGTTGTCAGACTAATCTGGGTGGATGTTCAGGGACACTGAGCTATCGGTGTTGTCACCCAGCCTGACAGCCACTGTCAGCTGGGGTTAAATCAGCGCTCGGCGCTCCCGGCGCCTCCCTGTCCCCACGCCGGCCGCATTCAGCCCCCGCGTGTCCCAGCGGATGGTCCCGCTGCTCCCAGGCCCTCCCGAAGCCAGCGCCTTTAATTGTCCTCATTTGTAAGAGCCGTTTTGTTTTGTCATGCTAAACAAGGCTGGAGCAGCCGTTCTAACCTCTCCTTTCAGCCCTTTTCTCCTCGCCCCTTTTGTTTACCTTCCCCTGATCTCTCATTTATTTATCTATCTATTCTTCCTCTGCTTTACCCTCCCATTCAAGCCCCATGTATGTTAATTGTGTTACGCCGTTTAATTTCTAACACCGGTCTCCAAAGAGCACTTAATGAGCAAAGCACATCCAAACACGCACCGCTCCGGCTATTCAGCTCCTCTGCGTCTCACCCCCCCCCCCCCCGGCCTCCGCAGCCAGACCCCCTCCCCGCACAAAGGGACCAAACACCCCTCCCTCCAAAACATCACTAATTGAGCCGGACGAGATGCTAATTCCAACCCACCCCCTGCCATCGCCACCAACACCCCCACCACCACCACCACCACCCCCCTCCAACACACACACCCCCGGCTCCAAAATCTCTCTCTTCGCAGCGGTAAAACTTCCAAGGCGGCGGAGGCAACCTGGGAAAGCCCCGAAGGGGTTGGGGGGGGAGGCGTGGGGGGGGTGGGAAGGCGGGGCGAAGGGCAGCAGCCCCCCCCCCGGGTTTGCCGCCTTTCCGTCCCCGCTTCTCGGAAGTTTTCTCACCCCTCAGACGCCTTTTCCCCGACGGGCTCCAAAGGGAGCCCGACCCAGCCCGGTGCGGCTCCAAACCCACCCCCACACGGCGAAATCGGCTACCGGGGGGGGGTGTGGGGGGGGGGTGGTCCGGGACGGGGGGGACCCGCGGCGAGCACCGGGGCTGCGGGCAGAGCCGGGCCCCGCCGCCGGGGGAGGAGGGGGGAAGCATTGCCCGCAGCCCCCCGCGGCCGCCGGTGCGGGACGCGGGGCTGAGGAGCCGGGGCACCGCATTTACACCACGCAGTTGCCTCGGTTGATGACAGATTGTCTTTATTCAAAACGTCTTTGTTCAACAAATGAAAAGGTTTAACGAGGTAAAATCCTGCCGGATACATATTTTTTTTTTTTTTCTTCTTTCTCTTCCCAAGACATCGTGAAAACATATTTAAATTACCGTCGGTTTTTATTCGGTTTTTCGTTATTAGTAGTAGTATTATTAATATTATTAATTTTTTTACAATTCTACTGCCTGACTTCATACCTGACGCTCTGTCTAAAGTAAACTTAGATCTAGTCTCACTGGATCACACAAATTTAAGGACTATCTGTTTTAAATTAAGCAAACACTATCATATGTTTTAAATATAAATGTTTCTCCCCCTCTTTTTTTTTTTTTTTTTTTTAAAACTTCGAAGAGCCTTTTTTCTGACATGAAAAGCAATTTTACCTAGTAGTGCGTGGTGGCAAAATATATATATATATTTATATATATAACACAGCCGATCTCATCTTTCAATGTGCAAAAGGAAAACAAAAATAATAATAATTAAAAAAAAAATCATAGTAAGACCGGGACTTCCCAAAGTCAAGTCCAAATGACATGAGACCCTGGAGAACTCATAGACGTTAAGAGAATAAATAAAAACCGAAACCGCCTCTCTCTCTCTCTTTTTTTTTTTTTTTTCCTCCTTTTTCTCCCCCCCGGCTTTGTCCCGAAAGGGCAGTTCAAGGTTCGCTTGGGGTTGTTGGTTTGTTTTTGTTTTGTTTTTGTTTTTTTTTTAAACACATTTACAACTCTTACAAGTGCCGAGTTCCTATCTGACCCCGCCATTGCAGATCTTCCCCCCCCCACCCCTTCCTCCTCCTCCTCCGAGCCTGGGGCCAGCTCTCGGGGCGAGCTTTTAGGCGAGAGCATCTCCGAGTCCCCGAGGCAGCGTCCGCGTCTGTCCCGGCCCGGTGGCCCGGTGGCCAGCAGCGTCCTGTTTCGGGTGGCCTTTTTTTGCTCCTGCAGGTTTTATGTACATGCACACGAAGGAATCCCAGTTCCGGCTGCCACCCGGGGACGGGGGACATAACACACGCGCACACACACACACACGCACAGGGACACAGGCCTGCGGGGGGTGTGGGTGGGTGTTACATGGCAGTCGCATGTGCTGAAGAATAGGGGTCTATCCCAGTCTTGGTCATGCCTGGGAATAATATGTAGGCAACGGGAGGTTGCAAACTGGAAGCCGACCAAGCGGTACAGTTACACGGCACGACATAGCCCGGGTTGGTTGGCGAGGGGTGAGTGTGGGTGTGTTGGCTGGGGCAGCTCAAGCTGCCGAACGCCCCGTTCTGGTATCCCAAGGTGGAGGCGTAGGGCAGGGTGCTGGTGGCTAAGGTGTGAGGAACCTCAGTCATCTTCTGAATGGCGCTGGAGCTGAACTGGCTGGGGTCAAGTAAGGAGTAAGGTGCTGAGGTGGGAGGCAGGAAAGCCCTGGCCTTCTCCGGGGAGCTCAGCAGAGAGTCAGTGGCCCCCACGGGAAGCCCGGCGGCCTTTAAGGGATCGGTTTCCCCGAGGTAAGGCAAAGGGAAGACATACCTGTCCTTCTTGAGCAGGTTCTTGGGCTTGCGCCGGGGTCTGTACTTGTAGTCGGGGTGCTCCTTCATGTGCTGCGCCCGCAGCCGCTTGGCCTCGTCGATGTAGGGCCGCTTCTCCGCCTCGGAGAGCAGCTTCCACTCCGCGCCCAGCCGCTTGCTAATCTCCGAGTTGTGCATTTTGGGGTTCTCCTGGGCCATCTTGCGCCGCTGGCCGCGGGACCACACCATGAAGGCGTTCATGGGGCGCTTGATGTGGTCGCTGGGCTTGGACATGCTTCGGCCGGGCGGGCGGGCGGCTCGGCGGGACGCTGCGGTGAGGGGCGCGCTGGACGGCGGCGGCGGGAGGAGGAGGAGGAGGATGAGGAGGATGAGGAAGAAGCCGAGGGAGCCGGAGAAGCGGGAGGAGCGGGGCTCAGCTGATCATCACAGGTCCTCCGCCAACGCCGTCCCCGGCGGGAGCCCTGCCGGGGCGGGGCGCGGAGAGGCGCGGAGGGGCGCGGAAGCGGCGGCCCGCGGAGGCCCCGGCGGGCGGCTAGGCGGGCGGCGAGCCGCCGGGCGGAGCGGCGGGCCGGCGGTGGGGCAGTTCAAAGGCGAGGGGCTGCGGCGGGCAGGCTGACATAGCGGCGGGGCGGGCGTTGGCAGCGCGGCCGGGCGCCCAATCAGCGCGGAGGGGGACCCGCTTAAAAAGAGAGGGAGAGAGGAAGGGCGAGAGGAAGAGGAGGGGAGGGGACAGGGGAGGGAGGAGGAGGAAGAAAGGAGGGGAAAGGAGGACACCATCCCCTTCAAAAGAAAGGCTTTTTTTTTCTTTTTTTTTTTCTTTTCTTTTCTTTTTTTTTTTTTTTTCTTGTGAGTTGCGGTGCTAATAGCAGCTGCGGGGGAGGTGAAAGAATCCTCCGACCCCCCCCTCCTACCCCGCCGGGGTGCGGAGCGGGGCCGGTCCCGCCGCTCTCCCGGCTCCCGCTGCCGTCGGGGCTGAGAGCGCTCGGCTCCGCCGTGCTCCGGGCCGCTCTACCGCTTACCATCCGCCCCCCCGCACCCCCGGTCCCGCTCCCCGCTTCCCCGCTCCGCAGCCCCGCTTAACCCCGGGAGCCGGCCCGCGTCCCGGCTTGCTTTGAATAATTGCCTGCCTCCCGCGAAACGCCCGTGGGGAAAATATTTATTAAATGGAAACAATTGTCCCGGCTCCCGGGGGGGCGGAGAGGGGGCACCGCGTTTGTTCCAGGCTTATTGGTTTTTAGCACCTGCTTTGGTTAACAAACCTGCTCGGAAAAGCCCCCGCGCCGGGCCGCCCCTAGCCCCGACCCCGCCTTTTTCCCAGAGCGACCGGGGAGAGAAACGAGAAGTGGGGCGGGCGGCGCGGCGGGGGGAGGCTTCCCGGGGGGGCGGCCTCCCTGGCCCCTCTGGGCTCCCCCTGGACCTCCCGCCGCTCCGCCGGTAACTTCGCCTCCCGCCCGGAGGGGAGCCGCCGCCGCCGTCCGCTCCGTGCCGGGGGGCCGCTATTGGTGGGTGCCTACCTAACCCCCCTCCTCCAAATAATAATAAGAATATAAATAATAATAGTATAAACCGCCCTCGACCTTATTTCCTGCTTTCTTCCTTTCCGCTTGCAATAAATGACTTTCATTTCCCGGCAGAGCCCTGTGCGTGCGGGGCCGGGGAGGAGGAGGAAGAGAAGGAGGAGGAAAAAGATGGGGGGGGCATAATTAAGAGTCCGCTCAACTGGAGGGGGCCGGCGGCGCCGGAGGTTTTGGCTCTGCTGCACCCCGCGCTGTCCCAGCGGCTTTTTTCGTTTGCGCCCCGAAACGCGCCGCGAATTTCTCAGCTCTCGCCGGGATACCCCGTGCCCAGAGCGGGACCCCCGGGCGGGACACCCCCCGACCCCCCTACTCCCCCCCGGGACGGCACCGAACATTCTCCGGGGGAAATTTCCCCCTTCCCAAGGTGGGGTCCCCCGAGCCTTCCCCGCCCCCCCGTCCCGTATCCCCTGCGTGCATATGGGACCGGCAAACAAAAAAAGGGGGTGCAGGTGGTTCCTTCTCCCCCTCCCCACGGGCGCCCGCTACGTTAACACCCCTCGGGGGGGCTCCGTGCCACGCGTGGTCCCGGTAGCCCCGTCGGGGCTGTCGCCGCGGGCCGTGGGCGAGGGTCCCCGGGCGCTGCCCTCCCCGGCGGGCACCTGCGGGCTTGGACGTGGCCGTGGCAGGGCGACACGCGTGGAAACTTGATTTTAGCCCCCTTGCCCCCGTTGAAAACAGCGGTAGCAGCGGCCCCAACTGCCGGCGCCCTGCCCCGCGGAGCGGCCGCGCTGAGCATCCGTGGTGAAACCCGCGCTGCCGCCTCGTCCCCCGACCCCCTCGCCCCCCCTACGTTGTGTTTTCCCCTCCGCCGTTTAAAATACAAAAAATCCCTTTGTTTTCATTGTTTATTCTCAGATTCTTAGTGGGGGGTGTGTGGGGGGGGAAATTATATCATTTCTCATCCCTCGGGAAGATTGAACGAGGGAAACCCGGCGTCGCTCTCAAAAATCCGGGTAGCAAGACAAATTGTTGGGAAGGGAGTGATGGCTCGCAGGCTTTGCCTGCTCCCGAAAAGTCTTCCCGATCGGTTAATATTCGCAATATTAATGATAAAAGAACGGGCAGCCCGGCTTTCATTGGCTGCTGCCTTTGCCTCCCCGCATCACGCACTCTCCCATCAGCTCGGGGCATTTCGGGCTGTATTTCGGTCATTTACATCTTATATATGCCCTCCTTGAGGGAAAAAGAAAAAAAAAAAAAAAAAAGGAAGGCAGAGAGGAAAAGAGAGATTTCCTTCGCGATGCCTTCATCCTTAAATACTTCCGTTTTTACCCCAAATCGTCTGTCCTGGCAGGGCACCTGTTGCAGTTGTATATTCCCCGAAGATGGGTTTTTATAAACTTCGTAGCCCCCCTTTTTTTTTTTATTTTTTAATTAAGACAGCAGCGATTTCCAGGGAGGTGACTGGAATCCATTTTTCCTCGCCAGCTTGTTTAGACACCAAAACTAATAGTGCGATTATTATTCCTGAATGATATCGTGGTAATGCAGGAAGATAAGAATGGCCTGATAGGGAAACATTAAAATTATATTCTTGGAGATAGTTCATTTGGAGTAACTTTAAATTAGATGAGATCATGTAGCCTGAGATCTAATATCAGCATAAATAGGGCTGCCTTTATCTTCCTCCTTCTCGCAGGAATCACGGTGGGGCTTGCAGTGCTGCAATTGCCAAAAGTGAGAGGCAAAGAGCACGGCACCTATAATCTGAAAGTACACCCTATCCAAACTTTTAGTTGCTGGGAAATAATGGATCTTTAAATAACTTTTTTTTTTTTTTTTTTTTTTTTTCCCTAAGCTTCAGGCGCTGGGAAAGGGAGGGGATTTTTAATTGATTTTTAATTGAAGGCAGCACGTTTAGGAAAGACGTTCAGGTCTCTGGTGCTTTTCACAGATGCTGGGGACACTGGTCCTCCCTGCTGCTCTGCGTGACGTGGCGAGATCCCGACCGACAGCAATGCTTTTTACAAATACATGGAATCAGCTGAGTGTACAGGCTGATTATTTTGATACTTTCCCTTCGCATTTGGTTATTTTACATGCAAGTGCATACTTATATTTCTTTATGCATGTGCCACATATGAAAAAAAAAGACACATTTAATCACCCGTCAAATAATATTTTCCAGTATATATATATATGTATGTATGTGCAAAATGTATGCACACACCAGCTCATCCAAGCATCCACAGATGCTGTGCAGACCAGACTGCACAGCATCTCTGTGACCATACTTTTGGGTACGTTTGCGGTATTTCTTGCTCAGTCCCCCGCCCCAGCCCTGAGAAAAGCAGCCGTGCAACCAGGGCTCCAAATAGCCTTCTGCACGCAGAGGTGGTGAGGGAGCAGGTCGCTCCCCCTGCACACCCATGACAGGAGAGGGTAGCAGTGGTGGACGTGGGAGCCCGGATCATCCCACCATCCGGTTTGCCCAGCGCCCGCTTTCTCACACTGGCCGACAAGAGAGGCTTCCTGGGAAAGCAACCAACGCTCCGTGGGAGAGAGTTGTAAAATAACTTGCTACAAAAATACAGATTCCTCTCAGCCCCCATTAATTACGTCCTGCTTTATGCCCCGAAGCTGAAGTTTATAGCCCTTTCAAAACTTAATTTTTGCTCTGCTCATTTTATCTGTCCGTGACGCCACACGATCTCCCATGAACGTCCTGTCCTTTAACCCAGCGCTGTACGCCTTTACAGAACTCATTTCTCACAGGTGATCTGTTCATTATTCTTTTCCAGCATTCATTTTTTTTTCTTTTGCAGCCAGCTGTTAATGAGGAAGGTGATGTATATTTTTGTGCTGGGGGATTTCCCTCCCAGCTCAGGCTCCCTGCAGGTGATAACCCTGCAGTAAGGCCAGTCACCCGGGGGAGCCACCGATGCTGGGAAACCTGTCCCCTGCCAACACCGTGGGCAGGTCCAGGGCATTTTACTGTTGCAGGGCTTCTCACAGCCCCTGGGGTGGAAACAGTTTGGGGTGAAGGTCCTGATTAGTGAGCCAACGGGACTGCCTCACAACATGATGTTGTGCCCTGAATTATAGCAGCCTTCCCAGGCGATAAAATTAAGCGCGGCTCTCTGTGCGTGTGTTCGTGTGGAAGTGCTGCATTGAGCCATACTGACTGCATCCAGGTCAGCAGCCACTTGGGTTGGCATCGCTGTCACTGTGAAGCGCATGAAGCTGGGGAAGAAACTGCCCACACAGGCTCAGACAGTAGCTTGGGCCCCATCAGGGTCTCTGGGTGCAGCGCCTGCAAAAGACTCCTGGGGCAGTGCCACCTCTGTGCCACCTCCTGGCCTTTCATTAGCAACACCAGCTGTTAAATAATAGCTAACAAGTGGCTACAGAGTGGCTCGCACTTTCCAGGGTGAGAAACGCCTAGGTGGAAACCCAACTGGATTCCTCTACCTTGGGTAGACCCACGCCGCAGAGCCCCATGAGGTCCCTGGGTGCATCAGCCCACGTCCCCAGGAAAGGGTCCATGGAGATCACCGTTTGCTCTCTCTGCAGCAAAAGCAGCAGGAGGGAGAGTTGATGAGCCGCGCCAGTAAATAAATATATTTGCTGTGGCCATGCATGTAAACCCAGGGGCTTGACACAGAATTGACTTCCCAGATATTGTATGGCCAGGGAGCCTCAGTCATTGTCAGCAGCAGGAAGAGAAGGATAAACGACCTAAGCTCAGAAGTGCAGAGCAGGCTTGTAAGGAAAGGTAGTATCTTTTATTAGACCAACTGATACAGCCAGAAAAAAAAAAAAAAAACCACCAGACAGGTTTTCAGGCACATGAGCTCTGAAATAGAAGCAACAACTTCCAAGAAAAGTGCCAAGGCTGAACTGTTTATCTCAGGTACTCACCCTCCTCCGTTTCTGGGGAGGCTGATGGCTTCATCGGCTGTAACACAGCCGTCCTCCCCACGTCAGGGTGAAGCACAGATGTGTGATTACTCCCAGCTATACATCAGGTGTGGAGGAACACAGAGGCTGGTCCAAGGCTGGGTGAGAATCTTGGGGTAGGGGAGGGAAGCGACGTCCAGGGTTTGGTATTCCAGGTGAGCTCTGGGGTGGCCTTTTTCTGGATCACTGATATTAGTTGAAAACTACAGGTGGAAAGCGCAGACAAACACGACTGACTGCTGTGCTCTGCAAACAGAGGATACACTTAAAACTATTATCTCCCTGTTCTTCTAGCGCAGTTAAATAACATGAAAAGTGGCAGTCTGGTCAAGATGCAAAGGTATGGAGGAAAATACTCCTTCTATTGACTTATGGAATCCCAACACCAGTTCGTAGGCTCAGGGTTCTTGCAAACCTCTGTCTTGTCCCCAAGTACCGTGGTTTGCATCTGGATATCTGAATGAGATGAATGGTGTTTGAAGGCAGCCGCCACAGACGTCCCTGCGGGCTGCGGTGCTCCAAGTTTCAGGAGTGTCTGTTATTTTAGTGAAGGATGCTTCAATTTGTATCCGCTCCATTTATTTAGGATCTGTCAGCGTCACACATACCGACAAGGTGGAGTTAGGTTTTTTTAATTTCTGTCCAAACTGCTCTCTTTGGTCAATGTGTCCACTCTTGTGAAAGTCTGCCCTCATAAACAGAGTCAGGCCCATAGTTAAGCTCACATTTTACTTTCCACTTTCCCAAGCCACACAAGAGCCATATAATTTCCTCCCTGTTCTTCTTACAGACACTGATACGGCACTGCAATTAAACATACTCACCAGAAATACAAAGCCTGCGAGAAGGTAACACTCGAGACCCAACAAGGATCCAATGAACAACCAATTTATCTTACTGGAAGCACTCCAGACCTCTTCTCCCCACTCAAACAACTGTTCTCGGTGTCTCAGGGTGACGCTACAGCGGTGGGGTGGGCCATTTCTTCCCCATGACATGTTCCGAGTATAAAGGTAGGACTCTGGGAGCACCAAGGAACAAGTCTGTCCATGACCCTGGAGAAGTTATCCGTCGTATGGTCCAAAATAACCTGGATGATCTCCAGAACACACAGGAAGGTTTTAAGCATGTTGCTTAGCTCCTGAATTGCTGGAGATGTCCACGGTTCCAAGAGATGCTCCATGGTAGTAAAAGTTGGCCAGATGCTCTTCTACCTCAAAGCCAAAACCCTCCGTGGACTTCACTCTGTGCAAAGCACATCAAATATAAAGCTGCAGGTCAGCAGCACCAAGCCTGTCTGGCAAACACAGCTTTGGACTGAACCAGTGAAACAAGGTCTAAACAGCCAGTCAGTTCTGTTGTTTATTGAAAATCCAACCCTGCCAGTGACCTCACCAAGTGAACCAGCTTCAGGAAAACCACAAAGCACGTACCCACCCATGCTGCTTGCAAATGCAATGGCTTCCATCCAAACACTGCTTTACAGGAGCCCGCATGCCTCTGAGATGCCTATTGTTGCTTGCTGGAGGTTCGTGGTGGTATCTTAGAGGGAAACCTCCTCACTGGCTTACCCCCAGCCTGGGAATGGTCCAGCAGAGCAGACCAACGTCACATGCCTTTGAGCAGGGAAGGTGCCCACACATTATATGTAGACCCTACGTGGACTGGTGGTTTGCTCTGGCGTGTTAGCTGTGAGTTAGATGCCATGTCAGATACCATGTTCTGATGGGGAGATGGTGATTGGTCCCCAGCAGTAGGGGAAAGACCCCCTCCAGCATCTTCTCCAGGACTGCAGAAGGCATTCCTCGAGAGGAAGCGGTAGGGCTGCAGTCTCCAGCCATGCAACGGTCTCCAGCACCCTCCTTGGGTGTCAAATTGACCTTCTGCCCAGCAAGGTTGTGAAACAAGTCTGCAGAGCCAGGAGAGAGGGAAACATCGCTGCTGGACTCCAAGAAATGAGTCATCCGGAGGGATGGAAGCGGCAAGTTGGTTTGGTTGAGTCACCATCCCTGGAGGTGTTTAATAGATGGGTTAGTGCTTAGCGATATGATTTAGTGATGTTTTTTGTCAGTGTTGGGTTGATGGTTGGACTCGATGATCTGAAAGGTCCCTTCCGATCTAGGAAATTCTATGATTCTATGATTCTAAGTCACTGGGATGGAGAAGACGCTAATCCCTTGAGCGATTTGGAGATCCACCCTGCCCAGGTGGGGGCTGCAGCCTTAGCCGGACACACCAACTCTGCTGCAGGACAGACAGGATGACTGGGAGCAGAGTTGCCCTGGCCTGGCGCTACTGGAAAGCATTCCTACTTTGTGCTGTACATGCCCTCTCCTGCCTTCCCCAGCCTGGTCCTGCTCGTTCGACCGCAGCATCCCTGACTCAGGGCCCTTCTTCACTGGAAGACAGATCCCTCTGCAGTAAACTTTGGGAGAAGTCTCAGGAACTAATTTTGGGGGATGGTACAGATTATATGATCATGGCTTGAGGAAATTATTATATTTTTAATTGAATTTTGTGTGCTGTGCACAGATACTACAGTAGTGGGCCCTTTATCAATTGTTAACACGAATACTAATGAATACTAATGCTAATCATTTGTTTCTGGAAACAAATACAAAGATATTTGATGGAAAAATCTCTCTGAATTTTAACACCAAAAATAATGAAATGCATCACAGTCCGGTGATGCCAGAAGACAAAACCCTACAGTTACAATATGGTGACACAAAACGTGAGATATGGAGGAGCCGCCGCTTGCATTAGCTATTCCGCCGCCTAACGCAGCCGGGCCGGGCTCCAGGAAATCACTCTCTTGCAACCCACATGGGAAAAAAACTCCAACAACCTTGACCCAAAACCGCAGCCAGCACTCTCCAGGGGCCATGTGAGGACAAACCCCCGGCTCTGGGGCAGAGCAAAGAAGAGAAGCCCAGTGATGGCTCCCCCAGAGTGGGTCCGGCGGGGCCAGGGACCGGCACCCAGCCCTTGCGCGGAGCCCTGCCTACGACGGAGCCGTGCGCCCGCTTCATTATTTATTTATTGCAATGATTTACAAGGCACCCATCTCTCCAGCAGCTGCTTGTTCTTTACGAGGTTTGGAGATGAAAGCCAACAATATTTCCACCTACCCAGCCCAAACGGGAAGGCACGCTCAGTAACCCTTTCCTAACCCTCGAGACAAGGATTCTGCGGGGAATAATTTAGCCGGCAGGAGATTCCAGAAACGGCAATTAATGAAAGGCTTGGATCAAGTATGTCTTCTATCTTGTTCCAAATACGGCCATAGAGGTTTATACTGGGGCGGGGGAGGCAAACGTTAAAGGGAGGGCCTGCTCTGGAGCACACCCAGTCTGCAGCACCTGCAAATTTCACCCCCAGGATAAATAACTAAGATATCTCCGTCGCTTGGGGCTGCTCAAATTATTCATAGCAAATAAATTACCAGGTGTATTTAGTCTGTTGTTGCCCCCCCCTTCCTTTTCCTACACGCTCATGAATCACCTGGAAATAGATTCTGATTTCTGCAAGTGTGTCTATTAGTCATAATAAAGAGCTGTGGCACGGCTCATGCGAAGACGTGTGGCCAATGGGCTGTCTGCAAATACTTGCTATTGGTCGGGTATCTACATCTGAATGGTGATTCAGGTTGTTTGCTGCTGCTTCTGAGCCCAGATTGGTGATGGGGCTTTTTTTCCCCCTTCTTTTTTAGCAAGCGATGGGAGCAAAGAGGGAGAATCACAGAGATGCTCAGCACAAACCTGCTCCACCAGGCAGGAATCCCCTTCTTCTCCTGCAAACAAAGACCGGTGCCCATGTGGAGATGGTGGTCCTCAGATCCACAGTCTGATCCAAGAGCATCCAAGAGTGTCCACCTATGCGTCCGACATCCGGGCTTTCTCAGAGGCCAGCCAGCGCTGCCCATACATCTCCAAGAGTCAACACACCAAGGCAATATGTTCTCCGCCTGCCAGCCAGAATGCACCTGGGAAGATATACGAACGGCATTTCGTTCTCTTCTGTCTGCCTCTCTGTCTGCCTCAAGCCCAGCCGCCCAGAAACCAAAGCAGCTCAGCGGATCAGCCCCGTCTCCTCCATTCGAGCCCTTTGCCTCTGTTGGCAATTACTGCCCCAACACATAAACAGCTTGAGGTTGCCCCAATGAACCTCCCTCCGCTGGCCATGGAGAGAGAGAGGGAACTTGTTATCACTGGAATACAATTTGCACACCCGACTTGGGCAGGGTGGAGAGGTGAGGGGACGCGGGTGGGAGAAGGAGAAGGAAAGAAGGAGGAGGAGGAGGAGGAGGAGCTGTGGTCAGCCTTCCTCCGTGGCACGCGGTGGTCAGGTTGTAGGGGATGGGAGACTTGTCTGATTACTGGCCAAACAATAATGAGCTGTGCTATTTAAACACATCCAATTACTGTTGTTATTCAGTGGGCAGAGGCTGATGCGAGAATGGAAACACAGAAGGAGCAGAGAGGTCTTTGCCTGGGAAAGCGTGTAGGAGCCTTGTAACGCTGCCCTCTGAAAAGGGATTTAATCAACAGCAACAAATTTGCAGGGCAAGGAGAAAGAATGAGTGCATTGTGCACAGCACTGACTTTTCACGCTCCTGCCGGCGTGGGGCAGGCAGATAACTCCCCTGATCACCACCCTCCCCGGGGAAGGACTACTTGTAGGCATGAGATCAGGCTACCCTATCCATCCAAACACAGTCCAGGGCATAAGCCTGACAGAAACATCTTCATTTCCCTCTGGTGCTCTGACTTGGTTGTGATCCGGTGGCTTGTGATGACCAAGTCATCTCTCAGACCCACCAGATGTGGTGGGTATGTAGGTATATAGGCCACTCCGCTGTCATACCCAGACTGTTGCATCCTCCTCCTTCCCAGCCCTGCTGAGTGCTGGTTTTCACTTGGGAGTCTGGTCTACGTAGACCTGCCCAGGAGGAGACATCAGGTTTTTAGAGCTATCACTGCACGGTTTTACCAAAATAAAGACAGCTTTGCATCAATTAGCTTAGTGCCTTCCTTTAGACAACAGTGACGCAAGCAACTATGTAATGAAACTCTCACGTCCTCAGCCAGGGGCTCATTCTGCTTCATCTCTGCTGGCATCCTTCATTTCTACAGCCACTGGAGTCCCTAAATCAGAGCTGAGCAGTTTCCAAAAGACGAGCTTTATCTCAGCCCAAAAGACCCCTTGGTATGGAGGAGGTTCACTTGCAGAGGAGTAAACTGGTCCCATGTGCTCCCCAAACTGACGAATCCCCCCATTTCATAGGATTATCACTCGCACCAGAATCATGGGTGATTATTGCTCCCTTCGGTGCTTTCACTTGGCTCCAGATAATGCTCCAGGGATCCATAACAATTAACTGACTCCAGCGTCTCAAGCTGTCCTTGGTCAGCAACGCAGGAGGAGATAGCCTCCAAACGGAATCAAAGCAGAGAAAATCAGTTGTTCAGCCCCTTTCTTTGCTGTTATTCCCATCTTAACACTGGAGTTGTCCCCTGTGGGATGTCAACACATTTCTACCTGAGCAGCTCCACTGATACAAAGCAAAGATAGGGCTGTTATTTCTGTCCATACGCTGCTCTTCAGTGTCACGGCCCCACAACTATCTCCAAATATGAAGAAGGGGAGAGGAACATTTTCCTTCATGTGTGGCTTCTTCCCGCCAGCTCCTGGCTTTGGTAGTGTTCCAGCATGCGGTTTCCCCCAAGGTTAAAGGTGTGCTTGAGTCCCGAGGGAAGGCAGTTTGGCCGTGCCAAGCCTTCTGCTGATCCCCATCGCTGCCCTAACACGTGCAGTGAGCGGGGTATTTTCTTCCGTTTACGGGTAGGGATTCTTTTCCAATTAATCAGTCCTGGTTGTGTATTTAATTGCAGCCCAAAGACTGACTCTCTCTGACTCATGCGATGTCTTTAATCATTATCTGTTAGGTATGCGGCTGGGTGCCTGTGTCAGAGGGCTTGGCTCCTCATCTTCAGCAGGATCTCAGGACCAAATGGCCTAAAAATAAAGTGGGATGGGAATATGGCATCCCAGCACATCCCAAGGCATGGACTGCTCCCTCCTGGCAGCTGCAGAGCCTGTTTGCCATGAAAGAACATCTGGGCAGGCTTCTCCTGCCAGGCCAACCTGGTGGCTCCTACCCAAAGGCTTATCATCTCCTTGGTCATAGTGGCAGAGTGTCCTTCAATACCTTTGTCCTTCCTCCAAAACCTGGGGTTTATTTTTTTAGGCCTGGACCGACACTAAAATTGCATCCTGGGTGTTTGTTTGGTTTTGTTGTTTAGTCGTGGAGTTTTTTCCTGAAAGCTTTGCCTGATTTCTAAGGCAAGGGTGCAAAAAGGTTTGCAAAAAAATGCTGCCCGTTTCCACTTTTTGGTTGCTGTTGCACAATATTTGTGCTTTGAGCCCTATTCCCTTGGAAGGGCTTTTTATTCTAACGCAGGAAATTTCAAGGATGCAAACGCATTCTCTGTTTCCCTTGCAAAACAGGAATGTTTCTCCTCTGGAAATTTTCCCTTTAAAAAAGTAGGTTTACCAATATTTCACATTTTGTAATCCACAGGAAATCACGCCTCAAGAAAAGGGGGAAAGGAAGACAGAATCGGAATGCTACAGACTCAGATTAGGATGAAGGGCAGGGGACATAGTGGGGATAGTGGCATTTTTCTACTTTAAGCTACTGTTCAGGAGAATAAATGCTCTGAAACACTCTAGTGCTGCTGTGCTGGCAATGTTTTAGCATCACAGCTAAAATAAAAAAAAAAAAAAAAAAAAAACAACTAAACAGGCAGGAGCTCTTTAAAGGGGAGTGTTAATGCCCTGCTCTACCCCTCTGGGAAGTGGTATAGGAGCAGAGTCAGGCAGCAGCAGGTATTTTAGCTGTGGGCTATGGGTGGGGAGGAGATGGGGGGCAGCTGCCGGAGCGGTGGAGGCAGTCGGGGGGGCAGCCTGGGGGTTTGGGGGGGGCTGTGGAAGGGATGAGGGTCTGCAGAAGGAGGTCTCCAATTTCTTGGTCCGGCAACACAGCAATTTCTCCGTCAAGGAGTGGGGCTGGCAGCACAGGCCACCTTTGTGAAGCGCTCCCACCGCCACCGGTGTCTGTGAAATGGGGCTCGCAGCTCAGGCAGGTCCCGGCTGCTCCGAAATAGCTCGGTGCCACTGAAGTGAAAGGACCATCCTGCAGCTGACATCAGCCAAGGCTGTAGCTGCCAATCCAGATTGCCTGGGACAGGGAAACAGCAAAGAAACTCCAGACCCTAGAGGGGAGCATCCACGTGTCAAGCTACAGGGAAATGCCAGAAACATTTTGGGATGTACTGATGGATGACCAGAACTTAAAAGTCTGCAAAAATAGAAGAGGAGAGGAGAGGAGAGGAGAGGAGAGGAGAGGAGAGGAGAGGAGAGGAGAGGAGAGGAGAGGAGAGGAGAGGAGAGGAGAGGAGAGGAGAGGAGAGGAGAGGAGAGGAGAGGAGAGGAGAGGAGAGGAGAGGAGAGGAGAGGAGAGGAGAGGAGAGGAGAGGAGAGGAGAGGAGAGGAGAGGAGAGGAGAGGAGAGGGGAGGGGAGGGGAGGGGAGGGGAGGGGAGGGGAGGGGAGGGGAGGGGAGGGGAGGGGAGGGGAGGGGAGGGGAGGGGAGGGGAGGGGAGGGGAGGGGAGGGGAGGGGAGGGGAGGGGAGGGGAGGGAAGGGAAGGGAAGGGAAGGGAAGGGAAGGGAAGGGAAGGGAAGGGAAGGGAAGGGAAGGGAAGGGAAGGGAAGGGAAGGGAAGGGAAGGGAAGGGAAGGGAAGGGAAGGGAAGGGAAGGGAAGGGAAGGGAAGGGAAGGGAAGGGAAGGGAAGGGAAGGGAAGGGAAGGGAAGGGAAGGGAAGGGAAGGGAAGGGAAGGGAAGGGAAGGGAAGGGAAGGGAAGGGAAGGGAAGGGAAGGGAAGGGAAGGGAAGGGAGGGGAAGGGAAGGGAGGGAAGGGAGGGGAAGGGAAGGGAAGGGAAGGGAAGGGAAGGGAAGGGAAGGGAAGGGAAGGGAAGGGAAGGGAAGGGAAGGGAAGGGAAGGGAAGGGAAGGGAAGGGAAGGGAAGAGAAGGAAGGGAAGAGAAGGAAGAGAAGAGAAGAGAAGAGAAGAGAAGAGAAGAGAAGAGAAGAGAAGAGAAGAGAAGAGAAGAGAAGAGAAGAGAAGAGAAGAGAAGAGAAGAGAAGAGAAGAGAAGAGAAGAGAAGAGAAGAGAAGAGAAGAGAAGAGAAGAGAAGAGAAGAGAAGAGAAGAGAAGAGAAGAGAAGAGTGCAAGGTGTCCCTGCCCATGGTGGGGCAGTTGGAACTAGATGATCTTTAAGGTTCCTTCCAAGCCAAACCATTCTATGGTTTTATGGAGAATAAGCCAGAGGGATATACAGAAGATCAGGACTCCACTCCATAAAAGCCTGAAGACAGAATGGGTCCATGCCGGTCTGGACAGTACGGAAGTGTCACCCTCTTGCAGGAGACACCAAAACCCACGTCCCAGGGCTGAGGCTTGTTGGTTGGTGAGCTCCTGCACCGCTGGCAAGTGGCAGAGCTGCCAGACGGGCTCAGCTGGTACCCGTCCTCCCTAAACCCTCGACATGCACCCCCAGAGCAGAGCGGCAGCAGTGCCTTTCGGGGAGGAGGCAGCCAGCCTGGGGATTTGGCTGCTCAGCTGCTGCTACGGTCAAGGGGAGCCGGGCAGCTCAATCTTTGTGCCGTGCTTTTGAAATCTCCCCTGCAAGTTTTCAGCGGCGTGAGCCCCCCGGTCCCTCCGCTTACATGTGAGCGGTGCTAATACTGCTCCTGCCTGCCCGGTGTGACGAGGAGGGGCTGCGCTCCGGCCGGGGCACCTTTTCTTTGAAGTGGAGTGAAATCCTAAAGCTTTCATTCGGAGAGTGCAAATCACTGCTAAAAGCTCTCCCCTCTCTGAACCCCATCTAGGAAACTCTAATCCAGCCTCACTGACTTCACCAGTTTCCTTTTTTTTTTTCTTGTTGGTGTTGTTTGTTGGTTTTTTTTGCTGATGGTGACCTTTGTGTTCAAGCGTGGCTGGCTCCAGCTGGAAAAAAATCAGCCGCCTCCTTCGAACCAAGAGGTTCATGCTGATTATTTTTTTTTTTATTCCACACTAAACTTCCCCTGTTTGTGCATGATGAACACTGCTCTCCGAATGCCCCAGTGCTGGCAGCCTGGTTTGGATTAGCTAGGACAGGCTTCCATGGAGCATTACTGGGGTCAACGTCATTTTGGTGCTCAGAATGATGATGCTAATAATCAGGGTGCCTGTTAGCCCCTGTTAATGAAAGGGAGTTGATCTCTCCCATCACACAGTCTTGAATCAAGGAAAACTGGGAGTGCACATAGGGCAGGGGCCGCTGGCTTCTGCCCTCTGCAAGATCACAGCCACCAGCTCTTCTGGTCAGTGCTGGCCAGTGGGATGGCTACGGGATGGGTCTGTGGCCACCAGGACATGGTGACTGTTTTCAACAGTGACCACTGAAACGAACTGAAATGCTGGGGGGAGGGTGAGGAAGGGTGAGGGGGACATAGGGAGCAGAAATTTTCCTTGGCCATGGGAGAAAATCTGGGAATTCCTGAATTTTGCATTTACACCGGGCTTTCTGCCAGGGCAGGTGAAGCTGCCAGATTGTGGCTTCCCCAGTCTTAATCTGGGTAACCAAGCGATTAGTGTGGAGTTGCCGTGGGGCCTGAGAGACTAGAGGATGCACCGCTGCACTTGTCGCTGCTCCTGCATCCCTTCGCCCCATCCTGGTGCTAAAAACACATTATCTGCACAAGGCTTGTCAAGCTCCGAGACAGCTGGAGCACAGGGTGATACCGCATCTCCCACGTGCCATGATGCCTCCAGTGTCTTCTCCAAGGGTCTCCTGTCCTGAAGCATTCTCAGAGCTGCTCCTTCCTTGCTCCCCTTGCTCAAGCCCCAGCTGCTGCTGGCCCCGAGCCTCCTCCTTCCCCAGCTCCAGGCGCAGTGAGGTGACACTGGTTTTTTGTTCCTTAGCCTCATCTTTGCCTTTCAAGTGCAACATCAAGGTGGCCACTGGGATTAGTTACCTCCTCCTGCTTCTGTTTTGACCCACTGCTCCATCAAGTTCCTGGATTTCGGCTCCTTTCCCCGGCCATTGCCACCTTAAAACACAACAGCAATGTTTCCAAGTTGCATACAGCTGGACACGCGAGTTGCACATATTCCTCTTAAGACCCATAAAAGGTAGTTTGCTGTGACACCGACACACACGGATGAGTCCAAAGCGGCACCAAGTCCAATGCCCTGGTGCATCAGGAGATAACAAACAGGGGCACTGTTGCCCCCAGAGCAGAGGACCAGGTATCGCTCCTCTCCCCCAGTGATGTGATCCACTCCATTAGGAGTGTCCTCAGTGGGGACAGGGCGAGACCTTGCGACGCCTGTGTTAGCCCTGTGCCCCATGCTGTCAGTCAGCCCTCCAAGAGCTGGGCTGGAAAAAGCAGAACTTCCCTCATATTAAAATCAAACTCACCCTGCAACTTGAGTCCTCTTCTTACTTATTTTCAGCTGGGTGACACGGCTGATCTCTTGCTGTTTTCCTTGTCCTTTTTAGAGACTCTTTAATACTTTGCATTGTTCATGTTTTATTTTATCTTCTTATTTATTTCCCTCTAATGCCGACCTTCTTTCATTT